>NW_021166713.1:0-52953 GCF_004354835.1 Perca flavescens
CCTGACCAGGAAGCAACCTCACTCCAAGTGGAATGGTTAGTATGTAAAATAACTATTGGAGCCTAGTTCTCTTTGTGGGGATTATGAATACCCAAAAGCTTGCAGATGATTTGTTGACGCAGCTTTTTTTTCTGTCTAATGTTACTGTTTGAACCTGTGCATGGTGTTAATACATGCTTATTGCTAACACTAGCTACTCAAAAAAGTGTCAGCTGAATGTTAAAGTTAGCTTAGTGTTAACAGTCTGAGGACGGCTCACATACCGGCGAGTTTGCTCGACTGTATCATTTATAAACCGTCATTTTACACAATAGATGCTTGTCTACATGCCGGTTTTCTCTGTAACACAGGCGTCGTTTCGGTTCTATTACCTTATTGTATTTAACAATGACATTGTTGAGCTGAGTCGTTGAGCTAAACTTTTTCTTGTTTTCTATTATTACAGATCCTTGTGGTGTGAGGATGCTGTGGAAGTGGAAGTATTGTGAGTTTATGTGTGAGAAAAGGGGTTACCTTTTAAAACATTATCAGTTAAAACACAGAAACTATGGTAGAACTGTCCCATTTCCCTGCTTACACCAAGAATGTGTGTGCACATTCAACTCCATTAATGCACTTAAGGTCCACTTAGCAAAGATTCACCAGAAAACCCAGGGTGCACAACTGAGTGAAACTGCCCAAGTAACCTTTCACTGTGAGTCATGGGATTTTTCTGCACCCTGCACAGAAGCAGTCTTTCTCACTCACCTGCTCAGTACACATTTAAAGGTAAATCACAGAGTCCAGTGTCCATATAATGGCTGGAACTTTCACACAATTGAGTATTCTACATTTAATGCACACAGAAGTAACGAGCACAGAACACACAACTGGAGGATATCTAGGCCAGAAATAGTCTCTAGTAGTGTAACTAATGAAATGGCTCAAGAAGAACATGAGCCTCCAAATGACACCCCTGAATCAGAAAACAGTGAGGATTCTACCAATGAAGATCTTAATGATCTAGAGAAACAGCTGGAGCACAACCTAGCAGCTCTTTTTTTAAAGATGCAAACGGTCCTACACATTCCAGAAAGTACGGTACAAGAAGTCATACAACAGCTGTTACAGATGTGGGAACTATCCCACTGCTGCATAATGCACTCAAGGACATTCTGAAACAACATGCAGATGTAGATGATTCAGGGCTGCCGCAAAGAGCAATGTGATCATGAAATTCTGTGGCAAGGATGGGCCTTATCAACAACAAAAAGGAGAGCAACATATGTGAACACAAAACTTCACAGAGGTTAAACCAGGGGAGTACATTATTGAAAGAGGAAAAGAAATCTAGTGCTGTATATGTTAATTTGCATCCAATGCTACAGAAGATGTTGAATAGGGCAGATATTTTGGACAAAGCTCTTCCCGTCCAAAAGCATGTGCAACATGAGTACAGTTCATTCAGAGATGGCTCGTACTGTAATGACAATGACCTCCTTAAAGGGGACGAATTCAAAATCGCAGTTGGACTTTATAGAGATGTTTTTGAAGTGTCCAAACCTTTAGGAACATCTAGAAATATACACAAAACGAGTGCAGTCTATTGGGTGATAGCTAATACAGATCCACACTCCACTCCATTCAGCTTGCTGTTTTGTGTAAAGCCTCTGATGTAAAAGAATTTGGCTACGCTAAAATTCTCCGCCCTCTCATTCACGATCTGGCTTCTGTGGAGCAACATGGTGTATATGTTGAGAAGTTGGGAGAATGTGTCAAAGGTCCGGTTTTATATGTGGCTGCTGATAACCTGGCTGCTCATTCTCTGGCAGGATTCTTCGAAAGCTTCATGTTGGACAGATTCTGCAGGTTCTGTATGGTGACGAGAGGCGAGATGCAAGCCAAGGAGGTCAATTCAGGTGGTTTTGATCCCCGCACTATACACACTCACAACCAGCAGGTGCAGGAGGTAAAGCAGGATCCCACTGTGGCAAAACGGTATAGTGTGATAGGAAGGTGTGTACTGACTGACTGTCTGGAGCACTTTCATGTTGCTCGTGGGTACCCCCCTGACATCCTCCGTGACCTTTTGGAAGGCATTGATCCTGTTGAGTCATCCCTCTGCATTTCAAACAGGATTTCTAAGAAATATTTCACCATAGAAACACTGAACCATGCCATGAAAACCTTTGAATATGCTTTTCATGACAAAACTGACCAGCCTCAGCCAATTGCCCATGGCTTCTCTACAAAGGGACCATAGGTGGTAATGGCCATGAGAACTGGGCCCTACTCAGGCTGCTCCCACTTATCATTGGCCATAGGGTCCCTGAAGGAGACAATGCATGGAACATTCTGCTGCTCCTAAAAGACATTGTTGAGTTGGCTGTCGCAACAAAGCACACTGAAGAGTCGGTACATTTCCTTGACTGCAAAGTGTCAGAACATAGAGACTTGTTGCAAACAACATTCCCAGATTTTAGATTACGGCCAAAACACCACTAAATTGAGCATTACCCTGAGATGATCAAAGCATTTGGTCTCCTTTCAGATGTTTGGACAATGCGCTTTGAGGGAAAACACAAATTGGCTGTTAAGCATCAGAAAATGATGGCTTACTATTTGGACACAAGTTCATTTTTTCAATTGAAATGGACAAGGTCACTACAGCATCGATCACATCTTATCCTGAGAATGTCCAACAGGTTTTCTGCCAGAGAGTTCCTCAGCTTACATCAGTTCTTGATGCATCATCAGTCCATGCAGATGGAATTAGATGTTGTGCTGACATGATAGTCTCTGTTGGTTCATGTGCTGGCCTCCCTTCATTTAGGCAGATCAAACAGATAGTGGCACTTAACACTGAGATCCTGTTTGTTTGCAAGCATTCCCAAGTTTTTTTTCTCAGAATAGTACTCATAGTTTGGTTCATAAAATGGTTATCAGTGTTTATCAAAGCCCAGTGTAACATTCTCAAATATTTTGACTTGAAATCATCATTCAATTATGAAAATAGTTGGAGATTAGTAACTTAATCTATTCATCGTTGCAGATGTGTAAAACTATTTCTTGATGATACATTGCACCTCTACATAAACACTTGTATTGTAACTTATCTTTAATATTTCTTATTACAGTAATCAGCTATTTTTGTGATCCACATAGCAATGGCTCAACAATTGAATGGCCTTTTGGATATGTATATTTCTAATGCCCTAATTATTGTTTCTATTCCCAAGATGAGTGCAAACCAGAAGATGACCTTGAGGGTCATTCTAACATAAGAAAAGTCCTCCTAACCACAAGGCCCTCTACAGTCCAAGATTTGATAAGCAAGCTTAAAGACTCACTGGGACTTCATTAGAACTTCAGTCTCCAATACCAAGACCCTGAATTCAATAATGAACTATGCAATCTGACAGATCCTGAAGAACTTCCAGAAAAACCAACAGTTAAAGTCATGCCTGTCCTTGAGCTGGTACCTGTCTCATCTGATGAAGTCTTCAGAGATACACCCAGTAATGCAGATACAGACGTACTCTCACACTCATCTCAGGAGAGACAGAAAAAGGTTTTGATAGCCCAACCTTTTCTGGTGATGTAGAGTATAGACTTAGGCAAACAGATCTGCTGTTTATGAGTGAGGGTACATACCTTAAAGTATCAAAAGAACTAAAACACGAGATACTTGAAAGAGGCAGAGAGCAGAGAGCATGTAGAGCTACACAGCATACCCAACTGCTGCTCAGTTCCAAAGTGTTGCAGCAGCACTGATGAACAAGCACCCTTGTCTCCAGGAGCGAGGCTCAACCACTCGCTGTTGTGGTCGGAAAAATAGTCGAAAGCATAAAATGGCTAATTATAGAACAAAGCGTAGGCAATCCGGATGCCTTGATGTTGCAGTAAATGCAGGTAAGCAGGGAAGGCAGTCAGCAGGACAACCAGCTAACAAGTGCATCAAGAAGGCAAACAAAGGTGAAATCAACTACTTGCCCAACTTTCCGGATGGATTTGATCAGGCAGCCCTGGAGGGGGGCCTGTAAAGACTTGGTTGATGAAATGCAGAAGAGAACACCAAATGGACCTCTTGTGAAACAGAAGATGGATCAGACGTTTGCTCTGAGAAGAAAAGAGGTAGTGGAGTCAGAACCCGCCATAAGCACGATGGTGAAACGCTGGCCTGCCCTTTTCACTGAAGATCAAGTATGTTTAAGAAAGAGAAGATAACAAATAACTATCTTTCTATTATTATATAATGTGTCTAGATGTATATTTATGTTGTCCTCTTTAAGGAAACCATTGGTATTTTTAATTTGGGGCATGATGTTTTTCATTTAAACATCAACATTTCAAATCATATCAAAAGGACATTCATGGAGGTTTTTCAGCACTACTTTGCAGATGGCCTAGCTGCCTTGTATAGTTAATTCTTTTTTGGTCTCTGTATTTTTCAGGTGTTCATGGAGTTCAGCAGGATTGTGGGCAAGAACCTCAAGCAGGAATTCTGTGAGAGCATCGATCGGCACAGTCCTCGTCTCCTCGAGTTATTTCGATCCAAGAGAGGGAATGTTGGACAGTTGTTGACACAGATTTCACAACAGACCAATGTAGGTCCATACACATGATGTACTGGCATTGTTTTTCACAGGTTTTGTAAAAAACATCATATCACAATGCTACTCTATTAGTTATATAATTCAATCCAAACATTGCTTGGTTTGTTTCAGCTTTTTTATAGATCATTATTTGTTTTTCATTTTAGCTATCTAACTTGTGGTACTGTGTTTAATTCCCAAAAGACTACAGAGCCAACTGTGATCTGGACACCAGTGCTCCGAGGACTTCCTATCATCTGTGGGAGACAACCCCACAGACTTCTTCAAAGCAGGCTTTGTAAGTAAGCTCTTGCTTTCTTATAATTTTCACCATGATTTATTTTTCACCATGACACTCTTATATTGATTAAAGTTGTTTTTCAAATGAGAAATCTAATGTAATGATTGGGCTCTTCTGTTATTCTTTATTTAGGAATTTGATGATGATGAGGATTCTTTCCGTGACCTTGACATTGGGCTACTTCTCACTGAGCGTGAAGGTGCTGGGCTTACATCTTCCCAGCATCTCAGTCCAGCCTCGCTGAAAATCAGCATTGAGGGAGAAGTCGTGATGGACAACATTCAAGATCTGCCAGAAGCAATGTGCATTCTCTTTGGACTCACGTATGCACTCCATCTTAACTAACCCAAGACTGTGAAGCTCACATTTCAGGTCATCCAACAGGTATTGCTCTTGTTAGGCCACGCTGACCTAAAGCCGAAGCTACAGACTTTGAAAAATCAGCTCGCAATGTAAAGAGATATCAAGTCTACTGTAAAAAGCTGCTGACTACATTGTGACACATTCAACACCCACACACAAACAACACAGACATGGACAACACACACGGACAACACCCACACACATAATTGTTTCAATGATGTGAAAATGACCTTTTTCAGATGAATCATTTCAGCTTGGATGTGTTGATGTTGACCTGATGTTAAGTTTGTCATAACAAGATTGGCTGTGTTTGGCCATTTTTCTTAAAAATAAAATACATTGGAGCATTTATGGGTGTTTCTTTTTTCCCATCCAATTTCATTGAAACAATGTTTTATATACCATATTTAAAAAAAATGTAAAGCTAATTAAATTAGAGGAAAATACAGTAATTGTAATAAATGATGAGTAGCAATAACAAGTCATAATAGCTAGTTTTATCTAATGATTTTGAGTACACACTACTAATAAATATAAATACAAGTTAAGGTTCCATGTTAATACAACTCGACATGTTTAGTTTCAGCTTATATAAAAACTCAAGTGGTATAAGGCAACGTCTTTCCACGGGATCTGTGAGTAAAGTCAACTAATTTGGGTTAAGAGTGTATAAAACAGAAGATGGGGTAGATTTAAAGGACAGAAAACGTGACAATTCAATAAACAAAATTAAATTAGCAGGCGACAGGGTCAAAAGACAATAAAAAAGACGATATAAAGATGGCATGACACAGTTTTTCACGATCGCTATGTCAATTTTTTCAATACTTTTAACAACTTTCCTAAACTCTTAACGCACCAACACACCTACAACACACGATTGGCAAAACAGTTAATTTCATGCACAAAATCACATATTGTAAACTAAACTCCAACACTGATTTTCTAAATACAATAATTCACTAACACAATACACTGTGTTTACCAAAACTATGAAATAATGTCTCATAATCAAATAATTCTTCCAAAACACTAACACATGTTCTCTCCCAACAGGAACATTTTGTCAATCATAGCACAGACTTAAAGACTTCAATTCTGGTTTCTATCTCTGGGGAAACTCTGGAACATTTAGTGTGTTTGGCCGAAGCCAAACCAAAACTACTGTCTCCAAACTTAGAGAGTAAAACCTGGTTTTATATTCCACTGACATGACTAATACATGTGATACCATAACTATATTGGAATACCATAATGTAGCATTATTTTCAGCCCATTCTCCCAGGTCCATCCACTACGCAGTTAAAGAAGTGATTTAAACGACTGGATCCCTTTTTAGAATAGTTGATTCCTCCGTCTGCCTCCTTCAGGGAGCTTCCTCCTGAGCCAGCGGCATCATGGGAGGTTCCACTTTCTCCCTCGTTGACGAGGCCGAGGCTGATGATGACCCCCTGCCAACTTAATGAGTGTCTAACTAATTATAGAGAACTAAAGTAGCATTTCAAAGATAAAAGAGGAAAATGTAAATGAAGTAGATACTTACCTGACAGGTGGATTCTGAAATAAACCTGAAAGAAAAAGGGAACAAGTGAGTAAGAAGTGAAAGAGTATTTTATTTTATTATTACATATGATGTGGGGGGTGCACTGGAATATCTGTTGTCATTCTGTGTTGAATTTTATTCTAAGAATAATACCAACTGATGAAAACCTTGTAACTAAGATGAGAGAATAAATGTTAGTTTCTTCCCTTTCCAAAGGTTCCCGTTGAGTCTGGGTCTTGTTCCACCTTTGCTGCCTGATACCCAGAGAAAGAAATCCTTTGCTCGTGTGAGTAACGTTACATCCTGCTACCAAACACACAGGCGTCGTAGCTTCAGAGAGACGTCAGCCATGATACTTTTTTTTTCAGTTTAACGACAAACTGAGGGTTTCTCGCAGTTTTGGCCATTTCTTTGCTGTTTTCTCACTTTGTGCTGGCAGGTTTCTCTATAGAGCCCCCCCTACAGCTTCAGAATAGATATTTAGCAGCTCCTATGTTTACTTGTGTCTGACTCCTCTCTCAGTCAGTCTGCCGTTTCCTCTTTCTCTGTTCCTCCGACAATGCTTTCCTAGCTTTCTGCTTCTTTTTTCTTTTGAAAACCTCCATTGTTACCATTCTGAATGGGCATATGTGTGCAGTGAAGCAATTTGTTACATCACGAGACCTGATATCATGTGATACTTCATGACGCTGAGGCCGGCAAACCAAAAGTTGCAAGTTTTTTTTTTTATGGAGTTATATTCCTATCTTTATTCAAGAGCGCATTCTTTCAATTTGAGAGCATTTCTCACTGATATTACGTTCAGATTTTGTAATAATTTCCCTCAAAACCTTGCTCTCACACTCAGTCACTGCTCACGCTTGGATTTGCTCAGCTTGTGCTCAAACTTTCTGCTTGGACTCAGATATGTTGTTGTTTGGACACAAAAAATATGTTGTTCTCAGCTTTGGCCCTTCTCCTCACACTCAGGTTGAGTCTGCACGCTTGCAAATCTTCTCCTCACGGATTTCTCCTGCACACTCAGATTATTTTGTGTTACAATGCTCTCAAAATCCCCCCAACCAATAGAATGGCAGCTGTAGTGTTGACCAATGTAATGATCCCTGAACTATTGAGGGTGCAGGTTTATTTACTCCCTACATCCATTGCTTTATTATTAGTATATATCAACAATGTGCACAGAATGGTCGACGCACTTTCACCTTCACCCATCATGAAACGGGAGAAAACTTTGAAGTGGGACATATCAAGTTAGGTCCATGACTACGACGGTGAGTAACATAAATTAAGCACGTAGCATATGGCGCTAGCATATAGCCTAGCTTGATGTCCATAAACAATTAGATTTTCTTTATAGAGTTTAGCTAGATTGAACAACGTATGATGGACAGTATGTGTATATGTGATGACCCCACATGTTCCTGGGATTTGGCTAATTTCATGTTGGAGCCAGTAGTAAAAACTAAACTGTAATATAACTGAAAGAACACCAGAAACTGAACTGTTGGTGTCACTTTCTGCATCACTGTTGAGTGTTCAGAATTTAGTCTTCATTCATCAAATAACATTAGTCTGAAAATGATGAATTCATATCAGTCTGTTTAAAAAGTTACAAAGTACAATTTCACCCCTATAGTGCTTTCTTATTTGCTCCTTAAATAGCAGTTATTTTTTAATGAATACAAAGCAAACTGAACAGAAAAAACAAGTATGTTGTTTTATTTTTTTTTTCTTCCAGGTGGGGCTGAAGGGCTCGACCCCTGTTGAGCTGCTGCATCATAGCAGCACAGTGTCTTATCACCAACCCATGGAAGCTAGAAGTCACCCTGCTGCTCCAGATCTACCTATTGTACAGCTGGCTACAGACTACAACCATCTGGTCCAGATCTACCTACTGTACAGCTGGCTACAAACTACAACCATCTGGTCCAGATCTACCTACTGTACAGCTGGCTACAGACTACAACCATCTGGTCCAGATCTACCTACTGTATGGCTGGCTACAGACTACAACCATCTGGTCCAGATCTACCTACTGTATGGCTGGCTACAGACTACAACCATCTGGTCCAGATCAACCTACTGTACAGCTGGCTACAGACTACAACCATCTGGTCCAGATCTACCTACTGTACAGCTGGCTACAGACTACAACCATCTGCTCCAGATCTACCTAATGTACGGCTGGCTACAGACTACAACCATCTGGTCCAGATCTACCTACTGTACGGCTGGCTACAGACTACAACCATCTGGTCCAGATCTACCTACTGTACAGCTCGCTACAGACTACAACCATCTGGTCCACATCTACCTACTGTACGGCTGGCTACAGACTACAACCATCTGGTCCAGATCTACCTACTGTATGGCTGGCTACCGACTACAACCATCTGGTCCAGATCTACCTACTGTACGGCTGGTTACAGACTACAACCATTTGAAAGTTTAGTTTGTAGTGAACATCATCAACAGCTACACTAAAAGTCTCTAGGGGTCATATGGGACTCCGTTGTTCTCCATACTGCATCACATACACTATATTATTTTTCTGTTTTGTTATATTAGTACAGACAACACTAAGTATCATTACTTAATCGCAGTATATATTATTCTGGTGTACACTGTCGACACTTTAGCTTGCCACTATCTCATAACTTTGCCTTAATTGCTCTTGTATAGTTTATCTTCTACAAGTTATAATGTTTATTGCTCTGTATGTCATATCAATACATATCTGTGGGATTCATGTTCCGTTTTATTTATTTACTTGTCTTTATGGTCATACAACCTTTTTTTACATTCAAGTGACCTCACTGCAGCACAGATATTCTAATAGCTCAGTTTTTCCTGTAAAAAATGATGGAGTCTGTATCAGCTCTTTTCTCCAAAAGCTGTTCCAGCACAGTGATTGCTGGAATGACGTCTGTAGCTGTTTCTGTCGATGATCTCATTTTTTTTTGTAAGTTCTTCTCAATTAACCCCCCCCACTGGTGCTTAGTGGGAGTGGCTGGTAGGTCATGCTCCGTAGCAAATGCCCCTAGTGCACGTCTCTGCTCAATCAGCGATTCTAGCATATCGAAAGTACTATTCCATCTTGTGATGACATTTGCTGCAGGCATTTCCTTGGTTGGCCAAGCTGTTCCTGGATATCATGAAATCGCGAGTAGGCCTGTGGTGAGTGTTAAAAATGTCCAACAATTTTCCTCCCAGTTTTCACCATGTCAATGATGCTTCGTTGTAACAGCAGACTTTTGTTCACTACCTTCCAGGCAGCTAACCCTAACCTTAACCCTAAACATAACCATTTCCGCGCTGCCTGGAAGGCGCCGTTGGGGGAAAAAAACACCAAACACCGCGCCATGCAGGGCAAACTAGCCAAGTTGGTGTCATTCAGTGCTTCGACCATCTGCCTTGCATTGTCTCGCAACACCACATGCACCCTCCTCCTGTCGATTCCCCAATGACATTGTAACATGACTTGGTGTAGTTGGAAGTCATCATTATTATAGGAGCCCAATTGAGCTTTGGATTTATTTTATGATTCGTTCTTCTGAAATGAAGTGAGTATGGGTGTGTTTGTGGATGAGTGAGTATGTGTGGCCATAGGTCGGTCTACACCCACCTAGAGGACGGTTGGGAGGCTGAAGGTGGAGCCCAAGGGAAAAGGCTTAAAAGACAGGAAGCCACAGCAGTGGGCGTGGCCTGAGAGGGGAAACTCTCTCTTTTGACCGTTTAGTGGTGTGCCGTGTGGTGCCATGACGTGACAAGCCGTTTGCTACCATACAAGAGACTGCTTTAATTTAATTGTTACCTCAAGTTTTTGTTTATGTAACATTTCTTCTACATCAAGAACAATAAATCATCATTGAATGGGGTACATCAAGTTCTACTCCTCATTTTTACAACTGCACGCATCAAGATATATCCAGCTCAGCCACAAGTAGCAGCAAACCATGGAGCAAAGGGCCAACAGGAAAAAGCTTCTACAATTAGTCAAAACATTCCTCTGGATGGATATGCTCGGATCAAGGCCATGTTGGATACTTTGAACAAAGGACTACCAGAGCCAGGCATCTTGGATTGTTTGAAGGCCGAAGTGAATCCAAGTAAATCTAAATGCAATGGGAATGTGAAACAACAATTTTACAGCAATCTTGCTCTGTGTAACTAGAATATTTCATTGGGATGAACATTGAGTTATATTTTTGGAAGAAAAAGGACTTTTGAGTCTGCCACATGGAACAAAGAGCCTCAAGCAATATGGACGTCAGTGTCATTGATGTGGGACCTGTTGAGGAAGGAAAGAAGGAAGAATTGCTGGAGTTAGAAAGGACGAAGAAAGAAGCAAGACTTGCCAGAAAGATTAAGTGTGCTGCATTGACTCGTAAAATGAACCAAACAATTGGACTTATGTCTGATCCAGTCAATCTGGAGAAAGTAAAGGAGAATGTTCAGAAATATACTGAAATGTTAGAAGAATTTAAAGACTTACATAAACGATACCAACAGTTATTGCCAAAGGATGAGTGTGCTGCAGACACAGAACAGTGGTATGAGCCAAAGTTGATAAACATTAATGAGTTTAAGATTAAGGCTGATGAGTGGGTTCAGTCTTGTCCTGTTCAACCACTGCTGGAAATAAGAGATGACATTGGTCCCAAAGACAGCATCTCTTTAGTAAGTCAGAGTTCACATAGAAGTTTGTATGAAAGCTCAGTATCTGCTCGTCTGGTGGCACAAGCTGGGAAGGCAGCGCTTTTAGCTAAGGCCGCTGCTTTGAAGGAAAGGCATGCTTTGGAAGAAAAGGAAGAACGCTTGGCTAAAGAAAGAGAGGAAATAAGGAGGCAAAAGGAGACTCTTAACTTCGCAGCGGAGTTGTCCGCTGCAATTGCAAAGTTAGCAGTGTTGGATGGTGTGGAAGAACAAGTTTATTCCACTCCAGTCGATGGCATGAATGCCTACTTTCAGGAGAGGAACTTGGAACTCGCCAACATGGAAACTCTAAAAACAAGGGCTCCAACAAGGGCTCCAACAACCAATGTTCATGGAGAAAGGAGTGTGCGCCCAAAGGACGGGGTACAGCATCTACAGCACCTGCCATTGTATCGACTACCATACAACAGGAAAGTTCCCACGGTGACCAGAGAGGACACTGGTTATTACAGGAGACCCAGGAAGGTATGGGGGCAGCACAAGGGCAGGCACAATCTCTGCAGGCAGAGGGTGTGGCTTGAAAGGGTGCTAGTGATAATGAGAAATCCCATGATCAATCCGACAGACGGGAGCTCAGTACAGAATTTAGACAGCTGAGGGATAATGTTCATGTTCGATCACAGGCAGACATACCAGATCCTGTGTTACCAGAACAGGAGCTTGTGCAGCGCAGACCATTAGAGGGCAGTGAAGCTTCCAATAGTGTCATTGCTGTCTTAAACAGACAAAATGAAATTACATCTATGCTTCTCAAACAGCAGCAATTGACATTATTGCCACCTAAAACTGTTACCTTATTTGATGGGGACATTTTACAGTTTAAGTCATTTATGGCATCTTTTGAACAGAACATTGAGATGAAAACCGACAGTGGACTAGATAGGTTGTTTTACCTTTAGCAATTTACAAGCGGGCAAGCCAGAGATCTAGTAAGGAGTTGCCAGCATATGGATGGAGATCAGGGTTATCTCAGGGCAAAGCGCTTGTTGGTTGAACATTTTGGCAATGAGTATAAAATCTCCACTGCCTATATTGAAAAGGTTCTCAATTGGCCAAATATAAAACCTGAAGATCCTAAAGCACTGAATGAGTATTCCCTGTACCTCAAAGGATGCTGTAATGCTATGGCGAAGATGAACTACATGGAGGAATTGAACGTAGCCTCTACCTTGAAAGCCATTGTTATGAAATTACCCTACAAGCTGAGGGATGGATGGCGGACTAACGCTCAAAATAAACTGGAAGACAACAGCAGGATTACATTTACAGACCTTGTACAGTTTATTGAGAAAGAGGCCAAGATATGTTCCAACCCAATATTTGGAGATATACAAGAACCAGTTGCAAGCAGGAGTAAAAGGCCCAATGTAAGTAAGACCCTTTGTAGAACCAGGTCTACCTATGCTACAAATGTAACAACCCTGAGCAATCCAGCTGCTCCAAGCAGGAATAGTGATGTGAAAACTCCATGCCTCTGCTGTGATGGTGCTCATTGTCTGGAGGACTGCTCTCACTTTAAGAAGACACACAGGGAAAAGTTAAACCTTTTAAAGGAAAAAGGACTCTGCTTTGGTTGTTTGTCTAAAGGGCACATGAGCAAAGACTGCAAAGACCGTCTTACATGTAACATCTGCAATCAAAAACATCCCAATGTGCTTCACATCAACTTTGGGGCTAAAGGTCATGCCTCAAGGTCATCAGAGCAGTCACAGAAACACATCAGCAAGGTGTCATCAAATGCTTGTGGACATACAGGGGCCGGGAACATTAAATGTGCACTGTCAATCCTTCCTGTGCGAGTTAAGGCTGCCAAAAGTAACAAAATCGTTCAAACTTATGCTCTTCTGGATCCTGGCAGTTCAGCAACATTCTGCACAAAGAGTTTCTTTGAAATTCTTTTATTAGGATAACCCCTTGAGATGTACCATCTCGTTTTCGAGGGGGTCCTGAACAAAATACAACAAAAATAACATTACAGACATACAAACATAATAAACAAACATTACACAAAAAAAAAAAAAAAACACACAGAGCCTACAATTACAACATAATAAATAACAGGAAATAGTGATACATCAACATATAACCAAACGTTACTGTGGAAAGAGTGAGATTAAGTGGTTCAATAAGAAAAGAAAAGTGAAGAATGAGATACGACTGGAGAGAATTAAAGTCTACATGTACAGTTAGTATGAAAATGAATTGACAAGGCATGTTTGAACAGTCTGAAAGTTGAAATCGAACGAATATTTACTGGTAAGTTATTCCAATCAGAAGGTGCTTTAAACATAAAAGCATTTTTTGATCTAGACTTAGAAACATGAGGTACTGAAAAGAAAAGCTGTAAAGTATGTCTTAAACGATGAGTGGAGGAAAAAGGAACCAAAAACTGTTTTAAATAAATAGGATAATTGAAATGAACACATTTAAAGACAAAGTGCAACCAATGAATCTGTCTTCTTATAAATGGTGTGGGCAAGTCAAGAAGTTCATACATTATACAGTGATGAGTTGTAAATGCACAGTTAAGAATAAATCTACACAATCTATTATAAACTCTTGTAAGAGGAGTAAGAGAAGAATTAGAAGCAATGCAGTACACTGAATCAGCATAATCCATTATTGGCAATATAAGTTGAAGGGCAATTCTTTTTCTGACCTTAAATGGAAAACAGTTTCTTGAACGGAAAAGAAGACTAAGACTATAATTCAATTTATGTACAATATGATTAATATGATAATTAAAAGAAAGTTCAGAGTCAAAGTATAAGCCCAGGTATTTAATATGGTCAACTTTCTGCAATGTAATGCCATCAAGACAAGAAATACGAAATAAATGTGATTTGTATTTAAGTTTAATGTTCTGTCGAGTGCCAAAAATCATAGTATGTGTTTTGGTTTTATTGAGAAGTAACTTATTAACAGCAAGCCAGTTTTGTAAGTTATTAAAATCAGACTGTAAGTCTGTTTCAATCTGTACTAACCTTGTATGTGAAGTATATATAACCGTATCATCAGCATAAAGCTGAACAGAACACTTACAGATAGAAGGAAGATCATTAATAAATATGGAAAAAAGAAGTGGACCAAGTGTTGATCCTTGAGGCACACCACACTGCTGAGTTAGAGTGTCAGATTTGATCCCATTAATAACAACACATTGTTTTCTATTGTGAAGGTATGAGTTAAACCAAAGTAATGCAGAGCGTGAAAGGCCAATAGCGTAAAGTTTATCTAGAAGAATGTAATGACTGACCAAATCAAAAGCCTTTCTTAAATCAATGAAAATAGCACCAGTTAGTTCCAAATTGTCAGAGGCGGTAAGAATATCGTTGGTTAGTTTTAGCAGTGCAGTAGTTGTAGAATGATTAGAACGAAAACCAGACTGAAAAGGTGAAAGGATATTATTTTCATTAAGATAACATGACAATTGATTATAAATTAATTTTTCAAACACTTTAACAACAGAACTGATAATAGAAATTGGTCTATAGTTGTTCAAATCTAGTGCATCGCCTTCTTTATGTAAAGGAATAATGCGTGAACATTTCCAGCTATTGGGTAATTCATAGGTAGACAAAGACATATTAAAAAGATCACATAAAGGATACATAAGTACATGAGATGATAATTTTAAGAATCTAGCTTCGATACCATCCAACCCAGAACCCGTACTCATTTTAAGATCATTAATAACATTCTGTACCTCAACAGGTGTGATAAGCCTAAAAGAAAATATACTGTTAATAGTCAATGATTTATTAGGTTGTAAATTACCACAAATAGATGATTCAGGTAATATAGAAGAGACTGATGAAAAGTGAGTATTAAAGGCCTGGGCCATTAAAAGAGGTTCTTGTAGAAGTTCATTATTAACTTTAATTTGATTAGGTACAGATTTAACAGATGCATTAGTTATTGATTTTATCTTGGACCAAAATTGTTTAGGATTTTTGAAGTCTTCAATAAGAGATTCTTTATAATAATTAGATTTGGCATTTCTAGTCATAGTTTTACTTAAATTTCGTAACCTCCTATAATCATCCCAATCAGCAGGGTTCTTAGACTTATGAAATGTGGCCCAGGCATGTTTGTCAATAACTGTATTCAATTCAAAAAGTAAAAAATCCCACGCATCTTGAAAATTAGGAATTAACTGATACCTATCCCAGTTGATTGAAGTTATATCATTAATAAAATAATCTAAATTTAATTTATTGTATTGTCTAATATTAATTAGTTTAGGAGGTAATTTAAGCAGTTTAATTTTCCATATACAGTACACAATTGCATGATCACTAAAACAGTCAGACATAATTCCTGATTTTAAGAATCTATTTGGATGAGAGACTAGTATCCAATCAAGCAGAGACTGACACGTTGGTGTAACACGGGTAGGTTCACTGATTAACTGGGTTAAATTCAGATTTCCAAAACTATTCTTATCTTTAGCAGCAGATTTATCAAGCCAATTTTTATTGAAATCACCTAATAGTATAATTTCGTTTATGAATTTAATAGAATTAATAGTAGAGATCATATAATTTATAGATTCAGCAGGTGCAGATGGAGGTCGATATATATTTCCAATAGTTATATACTGTGCACATGCAGAGTTATTTTTACAAAAATGCACTCAAAATACAGAGGTTCAATATCTGGAATAATTAACTCTGAGACCAAATTAGAAGACACATATGTAGATACACCGCCTCCTCTTGCACCTCTATCAGCCCTATATAAAACATAATCAGCAAGTTCAATCTCATTGTTATATATTTTGTTAGTGAGCCAGGTTTCAGACAAAGTAACAACAGCAGGTTTATACTGTTCTACCCATGCTCTAAGCATGTCAATTTTAGGTAGAAGACTTCTTATGTTTAAATGAATTATTTTCAGACCTTTATCACCATCCAGTTTGATATTTAAAGTTTAAGAAAATAAAACCACTGATCAAACATAATGAAACAGAAAAGGTCAAAGGAAGTAATTTGTAGGACTCGAAATTACTAAAAAAACAATAACAATAAAACACACAAAAAACAACAAAATACTTAACAAATTCATACTCATAGAGACAAAACAAAACAACAAGAAACAAAACCAAGACTAGCCTTTTAACCCTGGTCACCATGCCCAGGTTTTTGGTGAGGAAAGCAAAACAAAATAAGAAAAAGAGAAAGAAAAAAGAAAGAAATCACTTCTGAGCTTGGCCTGCTACAAAGAAAAAATATTAAGGTGGCTCAAAAACCCAACATGAGTTAAGATATTAAGAAAAATACATGATTTTAATAATAAAGGTAGTCTATAACTTCATATAGGAACATAAATACAAAATAAATACAAAAGTAAAAAATGCATATTTTTATGTAATACTTATTAGTTTAATCAACTTAAGACGACCAAAAAAAAGAAGAAGAAAGAAAATCCTTAATCCTTAAAAGAAATAACAAAATATGGCTCCAAATACAGGAGAAAATACATAATACAGTCAGTATGACTTTTTACGACACTATACTTCCATTTTTCGGTAGTTAGACAGTTTACGGCAAATATTACCGTATCCACTTCATATGTTAACTTAGATTAACAGCCAAGATACCAAAGAAAAAGTTTTAAGCACAGCTGCATTAAGTTAATGATCATAATTAGTTTATAATAAAATAAAATGAAATGGCTGCAAGAACAACATAAAAAATAAAGGAAGAAAAAAAAAAGGAAGAAGCAAACAACAATATGGGAAAAAAAGAGAAGAAAGTTTACTGAACTACCTAATTAGAAGAGCTCATGGAGGAGTCCATAGGTGCCATGAAGGCAGCCTCAGCCACTTTGTGATCGGTGAATAGTTGCTTTTCTCCTTCAACTACAACACTCAGAGTGCAGGGATAACGAAGAGAGTATTCATAACCCAACTCCCGAAGCCTCCGTTTAACTGTGACGAAGGCTTTACGTTTCCTCGTCAAGTCAGCGCTATAGTCCGGGTAAATGAAGATGCGGCTTCCATTAAAAGTCAGATCTTTTTTTTCACGAGCTAGGCGAAGAATCTTTAATTTATCCTGGAAATGGAGCAACTTAATCAGGATAGGCCTCTGATTGGGACTCCCGTGTGAGCGGACTTTGTGGACAAAAGTGCGGTGTGCCCTCTCGATAGCCGGCGGTATGGGAAAGTCATCTTTACCAAGGAGTTGAGGAATCAGACCAGCCATAAATTCCAGAATGTTGCGGCCTTCTGCGGCCTCTGGTATCCCGAGAAAGCGGAGATTTGCAGATCTGCTCCGATTTTCCAGATCCTCAACCTTATCAGCCAGGTATTTGTTATCAGTTTCAAGTTGTTTGACTCGGGTAGAGAGATCAGTCATATTGTCCTCGTTTACTCCGACACGTTGTTCCAGCAGCGACACATGATCCCCCAATGTGGATAGGGATCTCTCCATACCACTCTGTGTGCCAAAAATCGGATCAACTTTAGTGTCGAAATAAGTCATTAGATCCTGTTTAACCTGATGAATGGTATCGTGCAGAGACTTCATTTGGATAGTATCCATTGTTTGGTCAATGGTTGATGATTTGATTTCTTTAAAGATAACAGAGTAAATATGTCCATTCATCAAGCAAATCACGTGCCTTGTTAAGTTAGTCACACTATTTTGTTAAATGTAACTAATATCAAACAAAGCATAGCCACAAAATTAAAATGACAAAAGCAAGCAGACCATGACTCAGACCGGCTCACTCACGCTGCGGCCATCTTGGTGCAGAAGCTGTGTCTAGAGGGGCAACAAATGACCATACTACTGAGAACAATGGCACAAGAGACGCCCATAAAAAGTGTGTTAGTATCTGGTTTAGAAGTCAGTGAACTTAAGGGCAAGAAATTCATTCCTTTACCTGATGTCTACACACAGAAATATATGCCTGTAACAAAAGAGAACATCCCAACACAAGAAGATTTAAAGCAATGGCCTTACCTTAATGAGGTCCAGTTACCTCAAATAGACTCTGACATTGACTTGCTCATAGGAATGAATGCAGCAAATGTTATGGAACCTTGGCAGGTAATCAACTCACAAGAAGATGGACCTTATGCTGTAAGAACATTGTTAGGTTGGGTAATCAACGGTCCATTGGGAGTTAGCAGCAAAGGTGTGGAAATGGCCACAGTGACTGCAAATAGGATCTCCTTGGTCAACCTGCAAGAACTTCTGGTGAGTCAACACAACACAGACTTCAACGAGAAAGCCTATGAAGAAAAAAGTGAAATGTCAGTGAACGACAAGAAATTCCTGGACATTGTTAATGAATCTGTAAAGGTGAAAGAAGGTCACTACTGCATTAACTTACCTTTCAAAGCAGATAATATCACAATTAATGCCCAACAACCGCGTTGTTGCGGAACAGTGCCTGCTGAATCTGAAAAGGAAGTTCCAAAGAGAGCCGAACTATCAAAGAGAGTATACAGAGTTCCTCAGTAATGTCATTCACAAGGGCTACGCTGACGTGGTTCCCTCTGCCCAACTGGACAGGATTGATGGAAAAGTTTTGTATATCCTTCATCGTGGAGTGTATCACCCAAAAAAGAAGACCATTAGAGTAGTGTTTGACTGTGGGGCAACTTTTCAGGGGACATCCCTTAACACTGAACTACTCCAAGGCCCAAACTTGACAAACACGCTGTTTGGAGTGCTGACACGTTTCCGGGAAGAACCAGTGGCATTGATGGCGGACATAAAGGCCATGTTCCACCAAGTCAAGGTAACTGAAGGTGACACAGACTTCCTGCGCTTCTTATGGTGGCCACAAGGAAATGTGAATGATGCTCCAGTGGAATATAGCATGACTGTTCATTTGTTTGTATGAGGGGCCGTCAGGGACATTATTCAGAATTACCTCTCGCACACACTACTGAAACGCTCTCACACATACAAGTGAAACACAACGCTCTCACACATACAAGTGAAACGCTCTCATAAACACTACTGAAACCCTCTCACGCGCAATACTGAAACGCTCTCACACATACAAGTGAAACGCTCTTATAAACACTACTGAAACGCTCTCACACATACAAGTGAAACGCAACGCTGTCACACATACAAGTGAAACGCTCTTATATACACTACTGAAACGCTCTCACACATACAAGTGAAACGCAACGCTCTCACACATACAAGTGAAACGCTCTTATAAACACTACTGAAACGCTCTCACACATACAAGTGAAACGCTCTTATATACACTACTGAAACGCTCTCACACATACAAGTGAAACGCAACGCTCTCACACATACAAGTGAAACTCTCTTATAAACACTACTGAAACCCTCTCATGCGCAATACTGAAACGCTCTCACACATACAAGTGAAACGCTCTTATATACACTACTGAAATGTTCTCACACATACAAGTGAAACGCAACGCTCTCACACATACAAGTGAAACGCTCTTATATACACTACTGAAATGTTCTCACACATACAAGTGAAACGCTCTTATAAACACTACTGAAACGCCTCACACACATAAAGTGAAATGCTCTTATATACACTACTGAAACGCTCTCACACATACAAGTGAAACGCAACGCTCTCACACATACAAGTGAAACGCTCTTATAAACACTACTGAAACGCTCTCACACATAAAAGTGAAACGCAACGCTCTCACACATACAAGTGAAACTCTTTATAAACACTACTGAAACGCCTCACGCCAAGAATACTGAAACGCCTCACACGCATAAGTGAAACGCGCCTTATATACACTACTGAAACGCCTCACACATACAAGTGAAAGGCTCTTATATACACTACTGAAACGCTCTCACACATACAAGTGAAACGTTCTTATATACACTACTGAAACGCTCTCACACATACAAGTGAAACGCTCTTATATACACTACTGAAACGCTCTCACACATACAAGTGAAACGCAACGCTCTCACACATACAAGTGAAACGCAACGCTCTCACACATACAAGTGAAACGCTCTTATATACACTACTGAAATGTTCTCACACATACAAGTGAAACGCTCTTATAAACACTACTGAAACGCTCTCACACATACAAGTGAAATGCTCTTATATACACTACTGAAACGCTCTCACACATACAAGTGAAACGCAACGCCTCTCACATACAAGTGAAACGCCTTATAAACACTACTGAAACGCCTCACACATACAAGTGAAACGCAACGCCTCACACATACAAGTGAAACGCCTTATAAACACTACTGAAACGCTCTCACGCCAAATACTGAAACGCTCTCACACATACAAGTGAAACGCTCTTATATACACTACTGAAACGCTCTCACACATACAAGTGAAAGGCTCTTATATACACTACTGAAACGCTCTCACACATACAAGTGAAACGTTCTTATATACACTACTGAAATGCTCTCACACATACAAGTGAAACGTTCTTATATACACTACTGAAACGCTCTCACACATACAAGTGAAACGCAACGCTCTCACACATACAAGTGAAACGCTCTTATAAACACTACTGAAACGCTCTCACGCGCAATACT
The DNA here is from genome assembly GCF_004354835.1 of Perca flavescens. Classification (NCBI taxonomy): domain Eukaryota; kingdom Metazoa; phylum Chordata; class Actinopteri; order Perciformes; family Percidae; genus Perca; species Perca flavescens. The sequence continues at coordinate 21,043 of NW_021166713.1, forward strand.
GAAATGCTCTCACACATACAAGTGAAAGGCTCTTATATACACTACTGAAACGCTCTCACACATACAAGTGAAACGTTCTTATATACACTACTGAAACGCTCTCACACATACAAGTGAAACGCTGGGGAAATAAGTATTTGACCCCTTGCTGATTTTGCAGGTTTGCCCATATACAAAGAATGCAAAAATCTACAATTGTAATCATATGTACATTCTAACAGGGAAAGACAGAATCCCAAAGAAAATTCCAGAAAATCACATCATATGAATTTATTAAAATTGATAACCGTCTGATGAGGAAAAACAAGTACTTGACCCCCTGGACAAACAGAAAGTATTCTGGCTCCTACAAGCCAGTTAGTCTTTCTTTAAGACACAGGCCCAATCCGAACCAATTATCTACATCAAATACACCTGCCTCACCTCGTCACCTGTATAAAAGACACCTGTCAACACCCAAACAACCAGCATCCAACATCACCACCATGGGCAAGACCAAAGAGCTTTCTACGGACATCATGGACAAGATTGTTGATCTGCACAAGGCTGGGAGGGGCTACAAGAGAATCGGAAAGCAACTTGGAGAGAAAAGATCAACTGTCGGTGCAGTTATCAGGAAATGGAAGAAGCACCACACCACCGCCAACCTCCCTCTGTCTGGGCCTCCACACAAGATCTTGCCTCGTGGGGTGTCCCTGATCATGCGAACGGTGAGGAATCATCCCAAAACCACAAGGGGGGAACTGATGAATCAACTGAAGGCAGCTGGGACCACAGTTACAAAAGAAACGGTTGGTAACACACTACGCCTTCATGGATTGAAATCCTGCAGCGCACGCAAGGTCCCCCTGCTCAAGAAGAAACATGTACAGGCCCGCATGAAGTTCGCCATTCACCACCTGGACGACTGAGAAGAGGCCTGGAAGAAGGTGATGTGGTCAGATGAGACCAAAATAGAACTTTTTGGCCTCAACTCAACTCGTCGTGTTTGGAGGGCAAAGAACACAGAGTACAACCCAAAGAACACCATCCCCACCGTCAAGCATGGTGGTGGCAACATCATGCTTTGGGGGTGCTTTTCAGCCAAGGGGACGGGACAACTCCATCGTATTGAGGGGAGGATGGACGGGGCCATGTATCGTGGAATTCTGGACCGACATCTCCTTCCCTCAGTGAGAGAGCTGAAGATGGGTCGAGGATGGGTGTTTCAGCACGACAACGACCCTAAGCACACCGCCAAAGCAACAAAAGAGTGGCTGAAGAAGAAGCACATCAAGGTTCTGGAGTGGCCTAGCCAGTCTCCAGACCTGAATCCGATTGAAAATCTTTGGAGGGAGCTTAAAATTGAGTTGCCAGGCGACAACCTCGGAACCTGAATGATTTGGAGGCTGTCTGCAGGAGGAGGGGCCAACATCCCTGCCGAAATGTGCACAAACCTTGTCACCAACTATAAAACCGTTTGACATCTGTGCTGGCCAATAATGGCTTTTCTACAAAATATTAACATGCTGTTTGTCCAGGGGGTCAAATACTTGTTTTTCCTCATCAGATGGTTATCAATTTTAATAAATTCATATGATGTGATTTTCTGGAATTTTCTTTGGGATTCTGTCTTTCACTGTTAGAATGTACATATGATTAAAATTGTAGATTTTTGCATTCTTTGTAAGTGGGCAAACCTGCAAAATCAGCAAGGGGTCAAATACTTATTTCCCCCACTGTATATACACTACTGAAACGCTCTCACACATACAAGTGAAACGTTCTTATATACACTACTGAAACGCTCTCACACATACAAGTGAAACGCTCTTATATACACTACTGAAATGCTCTCACACATACAAGTGAAACGCTCTTATATACACTACTGAAACGCTCTCACACATACAAGTGAAAGGCTCTTATATACACTACTGAAACGCTCTCACACATACAAGTGAAACGTTCTTATATACACTACTGAAACGCTCTCACACATACAAGTGAAACGTTCTTATATACACTACTGAAACGCTCTCACACATACAAGTGAAACGCAACGCTCTCACACATACAAGTGAAACGCTCTTATAAACACTACTGAAACGCTCTCACACATACAAGTGAAACGCAACGCTCTCACACATACAAGTGAAACGCTCTTATAAACACTACTGAAACGCTCTCACGCGCAATACTGAAATGCTCTCACACATACAAGTGAAAGGCTCTTATATACACTACTGAAACGCTCTCACACATACAAGTGAAACGTTCTTATATACACTACTGAAACGCTCTCACACATACAAGTGAAACGCTCTTATATACACTACTGAAACGCTCTCACACATACAAGTGAAACGTTCTTATATACACTACTGAAATGTTCTCACACATACAAGTGAAACGCTCTTATAAACACTACTGAAACGCTCTCACACATACAAGTGAAATGCTCTTATATACACTACTGAAACGCTCTCACACATACAAGTGAAACGCAACGCTCTCAAACATACAAGGGAAACGCTCTTATAAACACTACTGAAACGCTCTCACACATACAAGTGAAACGCAACGCCTCACACATACAAGTGAAACTCTCTTATAAACACTACTGAAACGCCTCACGCACGCAAGAATACTGAAACGCCTCTCACATACAAGTGAAACGCTCTTATATACACTACTGAAACGCCTCACACATACAAGTGAAACGTTCTTATATACACTACTGAAACGCCTCTCACATACAAGTGAAACGCCTCTTATATACACTACTGAAACGCCTCACACATACAAGTGAAACGTTCTTATATACACTACTGAAATGTTCTCACACATACAAGTGAAACGCCTTATAAACACTACTGAAACGCCTCTCACATACAAGTGAAATGCTCTTATATACACTACTGAAACGCTCTCACACATACAAGTGAAACGCAACGCTCTCACACATACAAGGGAAACGCTCTTATAAACACTACTGAAACGCTCTCACACATACAAGTGAAACGCAACGCTCTCACACATACAAGTGAAACTCTCTTATAAACACTACTGAAACGCTCTCACGCGCAATACTGAAACGCCTCACATACAAAGTGAAACGCCTTATATACACTACTGAAACGCTCTCACACATACAAGTGAAAGGCTCTTATATACACTACTGAAACGCTCTCACACATACAAGTGAAATGCTCTTATATACACTACTGAAACGCTCTCACACATACAAGTGAAACGCAACGCTCTCACACATACAAGTGAAACGCTCTCACACATACAAGTGAAACGCAACGCTCTCACACATACAAGTGAAACTCTCTTATAAACACTACTGAAACGCTCTCACGCGCAATACTGAAACGCTCTCACACATACAAGTGAAACGCTCTTATATACACTACTGAAACGCTCTCACACATACAAGTGAAAGGCTCTTATATACACTACTGAAACGCTCTCACACATACAAGTGAAACGCTCTTATATACACTACTGAAACGCTCTCACACATACAAGTGAAATGCTCTTATATACACTACTGAAACGCTCTCACACATACAAGTGAAACGCTCTTATATACACTACTGAAACGCTCTCACACATACAAGTGAAAGGCTCTTATATACACTACTGAAACGCTCTCACACATACAAGTGAAACGTTCTTATATACACTACTGAAACGCTCTCACACATACAAGTGAAACGCTCTTATAAACACTACTGAAACGCTCTCACACATACAAGTGAAACGCTCTTATAAACACTACTGAAACGCTCTCACGCGCAATACTGAAATGCTCTCACACATACAAGTGAAAGGCTCTTATATACACTACTGAAACGCTCTCACACGTGAAACGTTCTTATATACACTACTGAAACGCTCTCACACATACAAGTGAAACGCTCTTATATACACTACTGAAACGCTCTCACACATACAAGTGAAACGTTCTTATATACACTACTGAAACGCTCTCACACATACAAGTGAAAAGCTCTTATATACACTACTGAAACGCTCTCACACATACAAGTGAAACGCAACGCTCTCACACATACAAGTGAAACGCTCTTATAAACACTACTGAAACGCTCTCACGCGCAATACTGAAACGCTCTCACACATACAAGTGAAACGCTCTTATATACACTACTGAAAACCTCTCACACATACAAGTGAAATGCTCTAATATACACTACTGAAAAGCTCTCTTACATGCACAACATTTTGAATAAACTACAAAAAATGTGCTCATATACACAGCAGAAATGCTGTGATATAGAATTGTAAACTAGAACAGTTCAGTAGTGAATATGAAAATTACAGTTAAACAGGAAGGCCTTCCTGTCATCTGACGGAAACAGGAAGACTCCACACAGGTTTAAAGTACTTCAACCCTTGCTTCAACCACAATGTATGTTCATGTGATATTCTTCGTTTTTCAAGTCCAAGCTTTATTTTTTGAAGTGAGAGGCAATGAGGAGGATGTTGTCGTTTTTTTTACTAGTGCTATACAATGCATTGAGAGGCTGCAAAGAGAGGAGTCTGTCAATTTCCATCAGGAGAGGCTTTATAGAGAGCTTAATGAGCATACTCAAACTGCATTCAAATCTGCATTTCTTGCTGTGTGTGATCATAGGGATGTCAGTAACCTTCTAGGATCATTGTATAGATGCTTTCGCAACTTGCTACATGAACATGAGGCCAGACAGAGATCCACTGAAGTGACCACAAATTTGACACCTCCAACCTTGACTGGCCATCCAGGACGGCCCAGATACAGCATAGCCACTGAACAGATTTCTCACTGTGTGTCCATCGGCATGTCATGGCAGAGAATTGCATCATGCTTTGGAATTAGTCGAAGAACACTATACAGACACAGACAAAGACTGGGAGTTGAGCCATTAAGGTATTCTGTATTGTCAAATCAAGACCTGAACATAGTAGTAACTAATATACTACAGAACACTCCAAATGCAGGTGAAGCATACATACTTGGAAGCCTGAGATCACGTGGCTTGAGGATTCAGCGCTGGCGGGTCAGACAGAGCCTGCATCAAGTGGATCCTATTGGGCGATCATTTAGACGTCGTCTTGCTATACATCGAAGGGTCTATAGTGTTCAGGCCCCTAACCAATTATGGTAAGCAAATGTTATGTATAAGGAAAACAAGTACATATACATATGTGTGTGGCGTGCATCACACATATACTGTATACACACACACATATATATAGTTTTTAAGTATATATCAGGCATTTTGACGGCAACCACAAGCTGGTCAGGTGGCGGATGGTTTTTCATGGCTGTGTGGATGGCTTCAGACAGAATATTATATACTTAGGGTGCTTGTCCAACACAAGGAGTACAGAACTTTGGCTTGCCCTTAAGGGTCAGATGTGACCATGGTATGGAAAATATAAATGTTGCCCGTTTTATGTTGGAAAGAAGGGGATTGAACAGTGTTATTACAGGTGTATCAGTACACAATCTAAGGATTGAGATGGACTATGGGCAGAACTAAATAGAGTTGTAGCTAGACACTTTATAAACATCTTTTACTTCATGGAGGAACAGGGTGTACAGGATTCATTGAATGAACTACATTTATTTTGTCTGCATTATGTTTATTTACCAAGAATTGAAAGAGCAGTAACAGAATTCTTCAATCAATGGAACAACCATGGCCTCTCCAGCTGTGGCATTCAGCTCACGGTTCAAAGGAACGAACATTGAAAGACAGGACAAGAGAGACAAACAGAGACTTAAAAGGCAGAGGGAGAAACAGACAGAAATCAGAGAGGCAATAAGACAGACAAGACAGAAAGTGAGTCACAAATTTCTTAACTGTCGAGTATATGTTAAAAGAAAGTTTGGTAAGAATATGAAACATGCCGTCAAAAATAAATGTGAATATGTTTCAAAACATAGGCTGAGTGAGTTAACTGAATTGTGGTGAAACTATATAAAATACATAGGTTATATTGCATATGTCATTCAGAAATTAAAATAATAACTGTCTTGTTTTAAACTTTTTTTCAGAAAACAACCTCAGACAAGCAGAAAGGTAGAGACAAACCGAGAAAGGGAGACACAGACAGAACATTTTTCAGTGCATGACATGTTCATGCCCTGCCAAACCCATATGTGTTTCCTAATGCAAAGTCAAACTTCTCCTTGAACAGTTGGTAAGACACATGTAGTGGCAACTTGATGCAGTTAACACACGTGTTGGCAAGAGGGAACATTGATGTAGAGAAGCCATCATCTCCTTTGTGAATGAACTGGACAGAAGGAGTTGGGGAAAAGCCGATAGGTGGTACCACAGATGCTCCAGTTGTGAAGGCCAATATCTTCTCTAGTTTGGATGGCCCTTCTTCTTCTGTAAAAACAAAAATATTATCAGTGGTAGTTGGTCCAATTAATGTGTATGTGAATCATCTCTAAAGCAATTTACATCAGCTGATACTGAATAAATTGTCCAGTAAGAGTATTTCACTTCTCAAAACCAAAGCGTCTAAAATCTGAATGCCTCTTATAGCAATGAATATATAACAGGTCTTTCATCTTTCAACATTCGCAAGTTGCTTTGTGATAATGTTACGACTACCAAGAGAATAAAATAAAAAGAATGATACTAAAAAAAACATGCATCAGTTTATTTGACCATTAAACCATTAATTACCTTCTGCATCTTGGAGATAGTCCCTCCAGATAGTAACAACCATTTCCTCAGCAGCTCTCTTGTTGCTCCCTTCTGGAGAGAGACGAATGCTGTAAAGATCATCCACCTGGTCAGCAGTCAGTGTGTTCGGCTCATTGCAGAACAGGGGTTGAAACCTGTCTGGATGTCGTCGTATTTGGTCCAGAACCCCAAGAGTTTTCAGTCCTTCACAGAATCTGTACAAACAACATGGAATAATTGTACAATCCATAACCATTCATGGCAGTGCAGGTCAAAATACTGTTGGCGAGAGGAAGTTTGGTGGTGGACCGCCACGTACCAAGCTCACTGCAATGGCTTTGCCAGCAATGTAGTACCAGTCCTCTCTTAGAGCTGCAAAACAATGACATAAAAGGAAAAACAATATTGACAAATACCACATTTCGGCAAACAAAAACTGGCTGTCAATTAAAGGCCGGGTCTCAAATGATGACCGGGGCCATGGTTGACACTGTAAAACATGAGTTGCAGAAGTGAGCTGCAATATAATATGCATGCCAAGGATGATGTACATTTCCAATAAATGAATCTAATAAATTCAGCAATATAATTTTGCTTGGTCCAGGGTGAAAAATATTGACTTTTCCTTTTCAGTGTGACTATCCAAATTCAGTCACTGTGGATGCATTTCTTAGCAAAACTGGATTGTTTAGTACCATACATGTTCCACAAGATGACAGTAGCCAAATTTCAAGGGCCATATGGGAGCATTGCAAGTCAAACTTTTCCACAACACATTGCTGCAAATGTTTCATGAAACTGTAGAGGGATTTTAATTGAAAACAGATACAGAAAGTGCTCAGTTTGAATTTACCACATAATGCAGTAACTGTGAAAGGGCAAACAGAGGCAGATTAAAACGCTTCATACTAAAATATGACCAATTATGCTTAAAGCCCTGCTTCTAAAACAATCCCACTTTATAAAAGCCTGGTACCTTCTGCAGTTGAGATAAGTAAAGGCCCCGGTCACTATTTGAGGAAATACATTAAGACACGCTACTACATGAAACCATGGGATTTCCAGTATAATATTACATAAACTGTAAATCAGTTCAAAAGCTACAAGTTGCATGTCAAATCACTATCAATTAAAATGGCTCACATTATGAATTTTTAGAAAAGCCTGGCATTACCGGTACTGTCAAGAGCCAAGTTCTTGCCGTTTTCTTTTCCCTCAAACATGGGTGACCTGGCAATAGTCTCCATCAGCAGCCTTAAGAATTCCCTTCTTGGTCCTCCTAAATCAACTCCTTCTTCATTTCACCCTTTGGAAGCCCTGCATGGCTCCCTCCCAGACAGCAGAGTGATTTATATTAAATTTGCACTGCCGTTTTGTGCTAATTTTGCTTGACAGTTCCAGCAGTATCTCTTGGACCGGGACCTTTTCTGCACTATAAACACAAAATAAAAAATGAATGATCAGACACACATTGATGTGACACCATTTACAACAACTTGTATTTTGTGAAATTGTTGGTTGTAAGCAACTTAATCCAAAACATGTATGTGATAATGTAAGGGATAAAGGATTCATATCAATTATGAGATCACATCATTCTCGAGAGTTATCCTGATCTGTCAAGCTCACATACTATGTGTGTGCTACTCACATTTGACTCTCCATACTGGCAAATATGGCTTGGTTTAATTCCTCATCTTCTGAAGAGTCAGGCGGAAGAGTAGCCACGAGTGTCAAATATGAAGCGTAGTCACCAACATGATCAGTTGTGGTACCACTGGTGCCAAGGTTCCCATCACCTCTTGCAAAGCAGCCTCCATCATAACCACTAATGCTGACGGTGTGATTGGAGCCATAGCTGTCTTCATGACCAGTACTAGTGCCAGGTTTGCCATCTCCATAATGACTGCTAGTACTGGGATACTCATTACTCCTCATTACTCTAAACCTGGTATCATCCCTGGTGGTGCCATTACTGCTCATGTCTGTGCAAATCTGAGGACCATCAACTTCAACACAATCATCATCGCTGCCCTTAGTTGCACGTGTGCTTAATGTTGATCTGGTAGTAATGGGAGAACAGTCATCTTCTTCTTCGGAGTCAATCTTAAACAGAGAAAGAAAAGTATATATTTCTTTTTTTTATATTATATTTAGGACAATTTTTTTAAGTGGTAAAAGACAAACAAAACCCCAAACGTACTAAAAGGGTCCTTGATGGTCTCACATACAGGGCTTTGGTTTTAAAGACCTTGTGAATTAGCATCCCATTCAGCTCCTGACCATCCTGGAGCTTAGGGAATACCAGCTTATTGCCACAAGCCATGCGAAACTGGAGGCTAGAAAGAAGATGGGGATATTAGAAGAACAACAAAATCTTTAGGCTATGCAGTACAACATTGTGTTGTACACTCGTTTTTAATCATTGTCGTTGTTACTGTGTGTGTGTAGGGGCGCCACTTTGGCTTCTTGCTCAGATTAACTGCGTGACTGAATCAAGTAGATTTTAAAACAAATGCTGAGCAAATGTTTGTATTAATCATCAAAGTAAGAGGAAAAAAAGGCATTTACCTGACATCGTCTGGAATGTTCTCACCAAAGCCATCCCTGATGCGTTCTAAAACAGTCTGGTGGTCCCAGTCCTTCTGTAATTCAAAGGCACTGAGGATGTGTCCATGTTTGTGTAACCATGATTTTGGACTTTGTTTGCACACTACTCCCCATGATTGATTAGGGAGTAGTATTACGTCCTTGTTGAAATGGTCATGCTGTTGTGTCCTGACTCTGAAATAAGAATGTAACAATCAGACCACATGAAAACAGCCAGTACAATATAAGTCATACTGCTATAGGAAATACAATACAAAATACTAACCACCGCCCGCTATCAATATTATATAAATAATGGGTAGTGGTTATAAATATCAGTTATATTTAATATTTAATATTCATATTTAGGTCAAATATATTAATTTTAACCAATTTTATCACTTCAAGCCCTGAACACTGTTATTTACGTGATTTTTCTCCGAGCCATAAATCTACCATGAAAAACCACATATCTGCCCTTCTCTTTAACAGACTCATTAGCTATTGTAGGCAGTGGACAGGGCATGGAAGGTCATAATTTGTCAACTGAGGTGTCAATCGCAAGGTCAGAGTTCAGCAGCCACCTTGAAATGGGACTGGTGTTTCTGAGTGACATAAATGTAATGTAAAAAGGCTTTATGCTGAGACATAGATGAGAAATAAGCAAAGACAAAAAAGGGGGCATACATAAAAATTATTTTTATGTATAATCAGTATTCTTTTACTAAAGTACTTGACTTAAAACTTCAAATACTGATGAAGGATGTACAACAGACAACAGTAACAACAGTCAGTAACATTAGTGTAAGACATGGCACTGTTCAAGTCAACAACCAATATGGCCAAATAACAACATTAGATTATGCTTGGTGCAACAGAAGTGCAGAAATGACTCATAGCATAATTAAAGTATTGAAAAAACATTTAGTAAATGGAAGTTAGGCTTTGGAAAGAGATATACAGTACAATAGACAAGTGAACTGATATTCTTTTAGGTGAGCTTTAGTTACATTTCAGTGGATAAAACATGTTTAGCTGCAGCTGCCCTCTTACACAGCAGTTACGTTACATTTATAACTTAGCTTCCTGCAGCGGTGCTCCTGCTGCTTCTCCAAACTTACCCACATCTACTGTAAGCTTTGTTTTCACTGTCTGCTTTGCTCTTTTTACAGCACCTCATTATCATAACAGCACCAAAAAATAACCTTCTCTGACTCACTAGTTCCTCAGACTTTTCTCTCTGTCTTGTCTTTGTCCAACTAAATCATGTTGTGCTATGAGTCCTGTCAGAGAGGAGAGAGAGAGAGAGAGCGAGAGATATGCTGGTTTGTGAATATTTATTGCAGCTAACACAAGCAGTGGAATGTTCCTACAGTCCTAAAAACATTGAGTCAATGCATTTTATCGATATCAAGCAGCATTCACACACCAGGTGAAGAACAGCTGATTTTACTACCTGCTGACGTACCACCACGTGACTCACATTGCCGTATGTTACCATAGCAACCATGCTAAGTTAGCTGGCACCAAGGGGGTAAGCTTCGCTTCAGAACGCGAACCTCCGATGGCGCCATTTTGTTGCTACAAAGCGATCACCTATTGTTAGCATTACACTGACCGCCATTTTTTTTTTACGTCACTTGACAGCGAATAACTTAACATCTGAAGCGTTTAAAGACTCTATTTGTCCATTGTTTATTTATAAAGAAACACGACAATGTATAAAAGGCTCCATTACCTTGTACCTCACGTTATGGCTCCGTAGCAGACGTTTTTGTAAAAATAAGCTAACGATTGTGTCATAACCAAGTGACTTACTGTCACACAGTAGAGGAATTACCGTATAGTACAGGAGAAGCTCACAGGCAGTTTCGACTTACATTAGCTGTTTAGGTTTAATTACTAATGTTAACTAGCATGTTAGTTAGCAATAATTAGCCTGTGCTTATGTTATCTCCTTACATATACCTACGCTCTCCGTCTCTGTAAGATTGGGAATGATTGAGATTTCTCTTGTCACAGCTACCAGAAGACTTACAACTTTCAGACACGTTGCTCACGTCACATTTACGTTGTCTCTGTCAGTTGGAGGCTGCGCAGTAAAGCAAGTGATCACTGGAAAAGTGCTTCTAATAGCCTTCACTGGTCTCCGTATAGAGCAAAGGGGTCTATTGGTCCATTGTATATATGTCAATGGCTGGCACCTAGCTACATGCACCTAATTCGACAGAGTACCTATCTGGGCCCCCTGCAAGACATACGCCAAGTTTGCAGTAGACCTGAGACTCTTAGGACCCGCGGAAACCCTGTATTAGGGTGGTAGTGAGGGCTCAATCCCCCGCATGTTTGTAGTGGAGGCACAAACAGCTAACTGTTTAGCTCACTACCATGCCTTGTTGCGTTACTTTACGTTGGATTAAACAATAATTTAGAAAAAATAACTATTTATAATTACCTTTTCCTCCTTGTGTTTGATGTCCAAGAGCTGAAGCGTTGCGCTTGATAACGCGGCGCACACTCTCTCCGGACTGGAGCTGCAGTGGGCAGTGTCATACTGCTGTGCTGTCCGGAGGGGAAAAGCGACGCTATGTGACTGTCCAGTGTGTCGCGGCTTGAAGTTGCAACGGTCGGTTGCTGCCCGACTGTTGTCGCATTAGACAAGGTTCTGATGGTCTCCGCTGACGCAAGTACAGTAAAGTAACGCTGCTGCCTCGGTTAGGCTGCTTGCAGGCTGTTGGGCAGACATTATGGTGCGTTTTTTTTGTCCACCGAAGTCGATTTACGAGTTGTTTTCCGGAGTTACGAACCGGAAGTTGCAAAAAGAACGCCACCGAGGTCGTATATACGACTCGTCAAGTCGTCTGAACTCAGAGGACCCCGAGTTCACTTTCAAAGATGGCTATGTCGTGCATCACACGTAGTAAACATTGTGGTTTTCTACAATTTTAAGCACTTTTGTCTTTGTTGTAACCAAATGAAGAAGTCGTACACATAGCGCTGTATACTGCTACCTATAGGCATGTCTCTACAGTCTTATTAGGAGTTAAACATAGCGCTGTTTACTGCTACCTATAGGCATGTCTCTACAGTCTTATTAGGAGTTAAACATAGTGCTGTATACTGCTACCTATAGGCATGTCTCTACAGTCTTATTAGGAGTTAAACATAGTGCTGTTTACTGCTACCTATAGGCATGTCTCTACAGTCTTATTAGGAGTTAAACATAGCGCTGTATACTGCTACCTATAGACATGTCTCTACAGTCTTATTAGGAGTTAAACATAGTGCTGTATACTGCTACCTATAGGCATGTCTCTACAGTCTTATTAGGAGTTAAACATAGTGCTGTATACTGCTACCTATAGGCATGTCTCTACAGTCTTATTAGGAGTTAAACATAGTGCTGTATACTGCTACCTATAGTCATGTCTCTACAGTCTTATTAGGAGTTAAACATAGTGCTGTATACTGCTACCTATAGACATGTCTCTACAGTCGTATTAGGAGTTAAACATAGTGCTGTATACTGCTACCTATAGGCATGTCTCTACAGTCTTATTAGGAGTTAAACATAGTGCTGTATACTGCTACCTATAGGCATGTCTCTACAGTCGTATTAGGAGTTAAACATAGTGCTGTATACTGCTACCTATAGACATGTCTCTACAGTCGTATTAGGAGTTAAACAGTGCTGTATACTGCTACCTATAGGCATGTCTCTACAGTCGTATTAGGAGTTAAACATAGTGCTGTATACTGCTACCTATAGGCATGTCTCTACAGTCTTATTAGGAGTTAAACATAGTGCTGTATACTGCTACCTATAGACATGTCTCTACAGTCTTATTAGGAGTTAAATATAGTGCTGTATACTGCTACCTATAGGCATGTCTCTACAGTCTTATTAGGAGTTAAATATAGTGCTGTATACTGCTACCTATAGGCATGTCTCTACAGTCTTATCAGGAGTTAAACATAGCGCTGTATACTGCTACCTATAGGCATGTCTCTACAGTCTTATTAGGAGTTAAACATAGCGCTGTATACTGCTACCTATAGGCATGTCTCTACAGTCTTATTAGGAGTTAAACATAGTGCTGTATACTGCTACCTATAGGCATGTCTCTACAGTCTTATTAGGAGTTAAACATAGTGCTGTATACTGCTACCTATAGGCATGTCTCTACAGTCTTATTAGGAGTTAAACATAGTGCTGTATACTGCTACCTATAGGCATGTCTCTACAGTCTTATTAGGAGTTAAACATAGTGCTGTATACTGCTACCTATAGGCATGTCTCTACAGTCTTATTAGGAGTTAAATACCTCCTCATTAGTTATTTTGTAGCTTGTGCAGCTGAAATTGGCTAGAGACGCTCGGTTGCTATATGACAACAATGGCTTTAAGCCGAGCCTTGAGCAGAAAAATTTTACAAAAATCCATCTTTTCTCCGTCTCGTAGTATTGTGTGACAAAAAGAACGCAACAACCCACGGTTACTCGTTTTCCGACATGGGTGTGACATCACACTCAAGCTACTAGTCGCGATTACAAGACAAAAAGAACACACCATTAGTGTTGCGAACAATGTGGCTGACGATAAATACGTGAATCGCGCTGTGAATTGTGCATTTTGTTAAACGGAAGCCCTTCCGGTTTTACTGAAACACCTTCCGTTTTGACTGAAATGCCTTCCGGTTTTACTGAAACACCTCTCACACACTATAGTGAAATCCTTTCACACATTATAGTGAAAAGCTCTCATATAACCAAGTGAAACACCTCTCACACACTATAGTGAAATCCTTTCACACATTATAGTGAAAAGCTCTCATATAACCAAGTGAAACACCTCTCACACACTATAGTGAAATCCTTTCACACATTATAGTGAAATATATATATATCCCGTTGGGTGGCCATTCCTCAGGCTTTAGGCTGGACAGTCCGGCCAAGCCTGACACTCATTTGTCCGGACACACCTAAAACCAAAGGGGACGGAGCCTTCCCAGATAGCAGCTGACTCTGGGCCGGATCCGCCTCCAAACCGGCAGATCCGTGTAACAATCACGCCCGTTTTACTGCCCCGTTCCAGATACGGCCCGCATGTAGTCTGTGTAATCAAGAGTAGGCGTGAGCATCCATCAGTCGGCGGAATCATAATAGTTCTGGCTCGGACTCGTCGGAACCAAACAAATTGTTTTTTTTTTTTTACCGGTTCATACCAGACCAGAAGTCAGTCGGAGGAATCGTAGTTGTTCTGGCCCGGGGCATTCGGAACAAGCGCGCAAACTGTTGGTCTTTCTTTGGATCAATTCGGACTGCAAGCTTTGTGGAAAGAATTTATAACGGTAAGTTGAACAATGTCAAACAATCAAACAGTTTAGTGTGCTTGTTTGTAATGCTTGTTATCATCATTTCGGAATGTTTTGACCAGGTTTTAACTTCTTACGATGGCTAATTGACTGTTGGTCTTTCTTTGGAACAATTCGGACTGCAAGCGTTGTGGAAGAGTTTAACGGTAAGTTGAACGATGTCAAACAATCAAACAGTTTAGTGTGCTTGTTTGTAATGCTTGTTAACATCATTTCGGAATGTTTTAGCTGGGTTAGCTAAATTAACTGAATGAACTGATAAGCTAGCTAGCATTAATAAACAACTTTGTGTGTATCTAGCATAAAACATTAATGCTGTTTAACGTTGGTTAACTTACAATGATGTTGTACGTTAGTTTTGAGGTGCTGTCAATTGGTGCTGTTCAAAACTAACGTAAGAAGTTAAAACCCGCTCAAAATTGACTAACGTTACATGCAGAACTGCATCTGTGTCGATTTGTGCGTCTTTCTGCAACACTTTTAAATGCTTCCACATTGCCGACATGTCAACGTAATTGTTCGGTAAAATTTAATCGGTCTTTTGACGCATTATGCATAGCTGTCAACATTGAACATTGAAAATAAGGGAGATTTCCCAGAATCCATCCCCAAAATAAGGGATTTTTTTTTTTTTTTTTTTCTTACACGATTCTTACCCACAAACTTTAAAAAAAAGCACTAATCATTAACAGTCTAAAGAGTTTATAACTACAAAATATATATTAAAGAATTACAGACCAATGGATATGTTTAAAGGGCTTTATTTATGAACAAAGTAAACATTACTTACACATTTTCATTTGCTACAACGTGTTTTAGATTAATGTTGGGAGACAGAGTGAGAAAAAAACTCAAAGAATTGGTGGTTAATTCGGTGATTTTGGCCGTCGGCGTCATGATCCATCATCACACATCACACTCATCTACTCTACTCTCCTTGATCATTCGAAATTCACTTCCCGCTACTTTTTCCCTCTTCCTCGCGCCCGCGCCGCTGCGACTGTCTTCTTCTTCGATAGTAGCCTAAGCTACTGTCTGTATACTGCCACCTGCTTTACTGGAGGTCTAGCAACCCAAGTGCAAGCCACTTCACATTAGGGCTGGGTATCGACTCAGATGTTACAATTCGATTTGATTTCAATTCACAAGCTCTCAATTCGATTCGATTTCAATTCTAAATTCAATTTCGATTTGACCCAATGAATATATATTTAATACAAATCCTATATTTATTTAAAAAAAAAGAAAAGTGAAGTGAAAAAGTGGTTAATTAATAAAAAGAAACTAAGAGCTACAAACCTGTATATTAAACTCTGTTTATTTTAGGTACACTTGGGTAGATTAAAACAGAATCATATTTACCTTTGCCCTTCCTGTCTAACAGGTAGGACATATGCAGAAATGTAATAAAGTTATCAAACTGTCTGTTTTGCATTAATTATAAATTATATATAGAATCCTTGTTAAAGTTTCAAAAGTTCTTTAGTCAAGAGCAGTCAGTGTTTTTCTCTGTTCCCTTTGTTCTTTGATTAACTTTAACGACAGAGATAATTAGTGGCTACTGTGTACTGTCCCTTTAAGACCATCCGCTGCTAACGCGGATCTCACACGCGCCTCATTCTCTCATGAGTCACAACTCTTCACGTTCATCATAAGACTGCTATTAGTTACGAAAATACTCGACAAAAAGACATTTTGCCATAATTGTGTGTGTTATTGTTCGTTCAAGCGCGAAAGAGAGCTGTATTCTGGGCTGTTGCACGCACGATATCAGCGCGAGTCTTTATGTGTGTCACAGTCAGGACATTCACGTCATATAATTGCGTTGGCTTGACAGCACGATTGTGATATGATTAATCGTGCAGCACTAGTTGAGGTTATTTTATGATTGAGATAAAATGCTATAAAATGGAGTTTGCAAGCCTATGAACAGTGGAGGAAAACTAATACTGGGTAATAGCTTTTGGGTAATAGATAAATATGGAAAAAAATCGATTTGTGGCGTTTGAGAATCGATTTTGAATCGACCACATTTTAAAAAACGATTAATCAAAAAATCGCCCAGCCCTACTTCACATACACAGGTAGTTGCGTGTTCTGAGTTAACACAATAAGAGCGTAAAAATACGGGATATTTTTTTTACGGGAAAATACTAAAATGGGAAGATAGCGGGAAAAGAGCTAAAATACGTGAGAAACCTGAAAAAAACGGAAGGGTTGACAGCTATGATTATGAAAACCGAAAAAACTATTTTAGCTATTTTCGGCCGATTAATTTTGGTGGCCGAACAATCGGTGCATGCCTCATATCCTCACATTATTAAATCATTCACTTTAATAGCTAGCAAGACTAGCTGACTGTGGCTAATCTAGCTTGCATTCTATAAACACTGAGGTCATTAGGAATCTGCATTATCAAAACATAAACAAAAACAAACAATAATTACTATTAAAATATGTACTGAAACGGAGGGCTGTGACCTCCCACGATTTAACTGGTTGAGGCGGAAGATATGGACTTGACTCCGGTCAAAGAATCAGGCTCCAGAGGAAATATGTCTGGTTAACAGAACTTTATTTTGAGTTGCATTGGTTTCAGTTTGTGGTCTATAAGAAACAAAGATAAATACAATAAGAATATACATTTAAGCTGCAGTATAGTAATATCAATGATAAAGGAGCTATACTAATATTTATGAATGGTATAGGAATAAACAGTGGTTAATATAGTTACTAACTGAACAAAAGGCAGCAGCTTTAAACTTAAAGTGCAAAATTATTAGCTGTAGCTGTTACCAATGTCATAAATAGGCCACAGACATGGAGCGTTGAATAAATCACTAAGTAATTAAATGCACATAGCCTACAGAGTACAGCAACTGAAATTCACTTCGCAATAACCTCCTCCACTAAATTATAGAAGTTAACTTAACATAAAAACACTCAAAGCACACACAAGGCGTGATATAAACCGGCGTTATCACATATTAACGGCGATAATTAGCTAGTTAGACTCTCCCGAGTGTGCTGTGGAGAAAGGGAATAAAGCTTACATGACAACTCCTGCCATAACTTTGATCTAAATAGTTAAACTATACAGTTAAACTAACACATATATAGTACCTGCGGGTGGTCACACAACAAACTCCACACGTACAATACTCACATTTTCCTCACGAACGCACAAACCAGACAGAATGAAGAAAAGGAAAAGACCGTTGCCTCTCTAAACAGACATCAAAGAGCAGTGCCGCTCACTCAGCCGACATCAGACTGCAGTATCGCCGTCCACCGGCAGGGGCCGTGGACAGGCTTTCCAACATGTACAAACCTAACTATGGAAAGTTGCGAAAATGAGTATAAAACGGCACAGTAAGGAGATTGGTGGTGATTAATGGTACCAAAGAGCTGACAGGAAATCAGCTGATGTGTGATTACTTGACAATGTTGACTGTGGAGTGTGCATGTGCTCTGGCACGAATAGTCAATTTTCAGGAAAGAAAACTGATTAGCTTTAGTTCAAAATTTTTGTGACCTAAAGGTTATTGTGTATTAACAATGAATAATAAAATGTTTATTAAATTCAAGTACTTGGTAAATCTAGGGCTTAAAATCCAATACTGATTTTCCATTATATGCTTCATACTGTGAATTTGGCATTAAATTATTTTCTAAGTGGTATCAAAAAGGTCTTACAAAGTCATACATTTTACTTGGGGAACCCTGCCAGTACACTGTCATGGTTCGTTCTTTTTTTGTCACAAAAAATCTTTTTTAGAGACAAGATGAAAAGGAGTCAACCTCTATTAACAAGCTCTGGAGTCAGGCGAAGGGCCCGTTTTTCACTCGAAAAACGACTCCATGAAATTGCTGAAGACTGTCAGTTAACATCAGAGCAGACAGTAGCAAACAAAGCAGACCCCCGTCACAACACCAATGACAACGATAGCAACAACAACTGTCACACCACCAGTGAGGCTGATGGCAACAATGATTCTCACACCACCAGTGAGGCTGATGACGACAACGACTGTGACTCAAGTGACTCTGACAATTCAGATGGCCACACAGACATAGAATGGGCAGAGGGAGAACTTGTTTCAGAGTCTGATGCAGGATAATTAAATGAGCATGTGAGCCTTTTGGACAGCTTGGCCAGTTGGGCTATCCAGTTTCTTTAGTAGCGCTCACAGCTCTTCTTAGTTTGTTGAGGGTGTACCACCCAGAACTGCCCAAAGATGCTAGGACTATTCTCAAAACCAAAATGGACTATAGAATCCAAGAAAAATGTGGTGGGTTGTATCATTATAGAGGTATCTTGAAAGCGCTTCATAACACCTTAACTCAACTGATTGTCAGTGTTGCTGATGGCTTTACATTTAGGCTGCAGGTTAATATTGATGGATTACCACTTTTTAAAAGCACAAATATGCAGTTGTAGCCTATTTTAGGACTTCTTTTAAGGGTTCCAATGAAGGAACCTGTTGTTATTGGCATTTTTTGTGGTGTAAAAAAAACAAATGCTGCCAATGAATTTTTGCAAGACTTCACACATGAGCTACAGCAGCTGCAGAGAGGATTTGATTTCAAAGGGAAAAAGGTGTTCATCAAACTGGATTCTGTGGTGTGTGATACACCTGCTAGGGCATTTGTAAAAAACACAAAGGCTCACAATGGATACCATGGATGTGATAAATGTTGCCAGCCAGGTGTTTACATTAACAAGCGAATGACATACCCCATTAATGATTACATGTTACGGACTGACTCATCATTTTCAGAGAGGGCTGATGAGGGCCATCATCATAGAGGACCACATGGATTTTCTGACTTAGATGTTGGTATGGTAACTCAGTTCCCCCTAGATTACATGCACCTTGCATGTTTAGGTGTAATGCGTCGATTGTTAAGCATTTGGATGAGGGGCCCTTGAAGTTTCGTTTGTCCTCTAGTCTTGTTGACAGGATTTCAGAAAGTCTAACTCACATGCGTTCGTATATTCCGGCAGAGTTTGCAAGGAAACCAAGATCCCTCAGAGAGCTAGATCGTTGGAAAGCAACTGAGTTAAGACAATTTCTCTTGTATACAGGCCCTGTTGTTCTGGCACCATATGTAGACAGTATTTGCATCCTTGTCAGTCCAAAGCTCTGCTTGGTGTATAGTAATTATGCAAACACTTTGCTCACCATGTTTGTAAGTCACTTTGGGGAGCTGTACGGCAGAGATGCATATGTGTATAATGTGTGTGGTGGCAAATTTTATTTTAACCATTTGTTTAATGATATTAACCATTGGTTTAATGATTGTTTTATAATGCCACAAGATTTAGCTTCTTCATGTGTAGATTCAAAAGGTTCCCAGTGAAATAGTTGGCAACCGTGAACTATAGCCAAGTAGAATTATTTAGTTTTACTAGTTTGAACCTTCTCACATTGTTGACTTTTTAGCAGACGAAGTCGAGAAGGCCACAAACCGTGTCTCCTTCTGCCTCCTGAGATGAACTGTTGTTTAGGCTAATGAAAAGAACAGGAGCAGAGGGGAAGGTGAGACAATGGTGTGACTGTTAATGATGTCTCTTTTCAACTATGGCCATACTAAAAGATACATTTAGAGGGGTGGCTTAACGGAGTTTCTTCACTATATGATGTTTGGATGTTTAGACTTTAGGTTAGAAAGACATTTTCAGTTGTGCTGCGTGTATCTTTGAAACTGTTTTCTCCATTTGCAAATGTAAATAAATACTCAAAGACCAAACTTTGGTTTAATTCTCAAACGGTCGTTATTCTTTTTGATTTTATCATGAATATCACTAACGCTGCTGCTTCAAGGACAACTTCCGCCACAATTTGGCGTTGTCTAGCAGGACGGTTGAGTTAACAGAGAAAAAGAGCTCCGTTGGGTCGCTGATGACTGGCTATCCAGGGATCAAAAATCACCTGCCTCATACCTCTAACCTTAAAAAGATTTTTCAGAGAGAAGAGGGTTAGGAACGCGGAGTGCTCTTGACTGTTTTCCACTCCGTTAAAAACGAACAGGAAGAGATTTCAAGCAGCACGGTAAGATAAAATTGATTAATTACAATTGATTGTGAATTCAAGGTTTGTTCAAAACATTCTAAACAAGCAAACGCTGCTAAACGAATTAAGTAATGAATAATTACGAAATCATTCTCTTAACTAAAGAGAATAAATTAAACTAATTCTGACTTTTGGGAAGTGAGTAACTGGGTATTTTTTTGGGGTCATTAGATAGGACAAAGATATAACTGATGTTATGAATGACATCTTTTGGCAGACACGGACAACGTCGGACATATTTATGATTGAATTCTCATATGGTGATAAGACAATTGATTGACAGACAAGACCAGTAAGAGAACTGGCAGAACAGTAGGCAAGGCCTAAAGAATTAATCTACGAAACTGATAGCACGTTTCTTGATTAAAGAGGCGGACTGCAGAGTAAAACAAAACAAAATATAGTTAACTATTTAAGAGATTTTTGACTGCAGGGTCGCACCGGGTTTTTCATACAAGTTTCCCGAGCAAAAAACAAATAGTCTAAACTCTAAACGAGTTCTGGACCCTTTAAAGACAACCTGCAGGACGGTCTGGGTTGTAATGATACTCTAAGAGAGCCTCTTGATTATTTAGAGACAGACTGCAACAAGGCAAAACATACTAAATAGGTCGAGTTATTTAACTATTAAGTTGATTTTGTCCGCAGGGCTGTACACGGGTTTTCACGCAAGTTTCCCGAACAAATAACCTCGCGGTGTGGTGACGATCACATGGACCAAGACATAGTATACTATAAAGTCCAAGAATCAATTATGGGAAACGAAATTTCCCGTTCCAGTGATGCAACTGGACCCATAGTGGGTGAAATAACTCTAATAATAAATAATAAATATGGACCGGAATGTCTGTCATAACTGGTCATAAAGCTTTGGCTTTCCGAGAAACGGATCTTTGTGTACAAAGACACTGAGAATGTTAAAGCAAGATTTTAGAAGAAGTAGAAAGAAAATTAATGGGAAAATCAATAATTAAGACACAGGATTTAAAGCTACTGAGTAGCCTACAGGAAAAACAAAGAATGTTTTAAGAAAACAGTGATCTAGGGAAAGAATGCAAACACACATGAACCAATAACCTCATCAGTTCTAACCAAAGCCTATTTCTGAGCTTTCTCTAAAAATCAGGAAGACAAGCTGGAGAAACGGAGGGACGAAGAGGACACAGACTCAACAATCGGACAGGACCAACATCATCAGTCACACCTGCATTGGGTGGAAAGACCAACGAGTACGTGAGAAAACCCTGTTTGAAGCGTTTGTCTGCATGTTACAACAGGCTGGTGGGCAACATATGGAGCGCGGACCCGAAGAAAAAAAAGGCTGCTCCCACAAAGTACGTGGTCGAGTCAGAAGAGGCCGAGGCGGTTACCGTGGGCAAAATGGTGAGCCGTACAACCGAGACCAGTGTTTGTACTGCAAGGACTTTGGACATTGGGTATGTAAATGCCCGAAGAAAAAGCAAAAAACACCTCAGACAAAGAACAACACTTGTCCCTCTGTTTGACTGAGTCCAAAAGCTGAGGAAGGTAGTGCTACCACACACACACACACTCGCTTCATGCAATGAAGAAATGCTTTGCACTGATACACTGTTTTTGTTTTTGCTATTAGGAACAATTGATAGGTTAGAAGGTTCTGAAAAATAATCTATTCAGTTAAACCATTAACCCTTACTTATCTTCTGAAACCTAGAAGAAGATGCCTACTACTGAGTGTAAAGTTAAAGGGGTTCCACTCACATAATTTGACTATTAGAGCTATAGATTTGACACTGAAGATTATTTGGTCATTCTATTTGGTCAATTGGGGTTACAGATCAAACAGTAAGAGAACAATTCTCTGTTCCTCTCTCCTTTACATGGGAAAAACAATTCTTGGTGTATGAAGGTTCCACTTATGTGGTTTAGGTAGTGATTTAATGTGCACTTTTAACATTGGTTTAACCTCAACACCTGACGGATTGAGAATTTCTCCTAATGTTCAACTGACGTAACCACGTTAATTACAGTGTGGCTAAAATGACCTCACTGAGGCGGCGTCTGTAATCAGCCCTGCCTCTGACTGCATGAAACCTGACAACCAATACATCACTCAAGGCTGCATCTGCTTTTTATCCCTCATGAAAAGTTTTTGGTGCAGTGCTGTTTTCACGTAAAATGAACAGAATAGCAGCTTGTTCAGTTTAGTGTTAACAATTAGATTTTTACTTGAGCCGGTCACCTAGAATGTCTGTACACGTTCCTGATGTCACTGTAAGACTTTTGCTGCCAAAGCTATTGAAGCGTTTGTGAATATGAAACTGGCTCTGCAGTCTCCCCCGATGCTGGGACTGCCAGATCCCTAAAAACAGTTCATACAGACATACACGTACATACACATGCTTGCAATGAAGACATGCTTTTTGCACGCTACAAACACTCCCCACACGATAGACAGATCAAATGAGATGCAAAAACAGCACGGTTAACAGAAATAACTTTTGGAAAATATGTCCAAGTATTCAATGTGTTTGTCTGGTGTGTATACAAATTGCCTACCATGGTGTTAATTATACAAGGGAAGAAAATTGGATTTTTAGTTGATTTGGGAGCAACAATTTGGGTTTAGTGAAGTTTTGTTCTTCAAATCAGAAGCTCTCTGGTAAACTAGGGGTTTTTTTCCCCCTTAGAGAAATGGTTAGAAGAATGTTTATATCAGAGAAGTTCACCATTCTTATGATTTGAGTATATTCAGATCCTTAGGATCCTGAACTAGATAAGAAAGGAAAATGTTCATTGTTTCTTTCTCCCTTCCATCTGAGTGTCCTGTAAATTTGTTATGCAGATTGCATTTGAAAATGTCTATTTGAAATTGAAGACATTCTTTCACCCACGGGTCTTAGGAATGTTTATTCTTTTGCCCACTGGCTTTAAAGTTGTGCGGTTTGATAAAAATCACTCTTTGGCTGACATATTTTTGTTACAGCCTAAAAGTACGTATTTGTTTACAAATTTTAATGTAACACATACCATGTCAGTCTGTTAATCTCCTGATTACGGTAACAAATTGGGACACCTGTAGTTAAGTTTAAGGAATCACAAATATTACATGCATTCCTTTTGTCACCTTTTGACCCTGATGAAGACTACGTTGAAAAGTCTTTTTTTTAACAAATCAAAGGACGAGTATGAGTTTTCTTTTGTCTACTGGCATATACGCATGTCCAGTGGCTGTCACCTTGACTGATAAACTACAGAAGTTTTTCAGAAATTCTAACTCAAAAGCTCACATTCATGTTTCTTTGTCTCCAACAGAAGAGGAGACAGACGTAGGACACCTTGTGACTATTTGTAAAAATTGATTGACTGGACTGACATTACTGATAATGTGTTTATTTGTCTCCATCGACAGGAGACTATAGAAAACGTATACGACAGCGTAGGCCTTGCATTCACAGTGTTCACATATTCAGTGACCAGTGTGTAAGAATAAATTATAAAACTTCAACGTTTAGATCCTGTATTACAGGGGTACCCCAGGGGTCTATTCTGGGGCCATTGCTCTTCAGTTTGTACATCAATGACCTACCCTCCATTTGTGAGGAGGTGGAGGTCTTGATGTACGCTGACGACACGGTTTTATATACACACGGTTCCAATGTTAATACTGTTGCTGCTAAACTATCTGAGGCAATGAGTAAAGCAACAGAATGGATGAACAAGTCGTGCCTTACGTTGAATACGGAGAAGACGGTAACAATGTATTTCTCAAATAAAAAAATTCAAAGTCCACTCCCACATATTTATGTGGATAATTATATGATCCAAAATGTGGAAGAAGTTAAATACCTGGGAGTGATCTTGGATCCTGTACTAGATTTTAAAAAACATGTTAAAAGGGTTTGTCGTGTTTTGAAATTTAATATTGCTAACTTCAGGCACATTAGAAGCTCTTTGTCATTGGAAGCAGCAAAATCTTACTTTAATGCAATGATTTTATCGCATATATTGTATTGTATGTCATCATGGTCTCAAGCCAAACAAACTGTTTTAAATCCTCTTAGATCTTTACATAATCAAGCTTTGAAAATCCAAGACAAAAAACCAAGACGGCACCACCACTGTAGTATACTGGAGAAGTAGAGTATTTTGAGCTTTGATAATTTGATCAGGTATTCTAATATCCGTTTGGTTCACTAAATTCTTAATGATGCCGCTCCACCCCCTTTAAAAACATATGTACAGCTACGCTCTAAATTTACAAACAGAGCCTTGAGGTCTGTATCCAGGGGTGATTGCAATGTTCCCAAAAGAAAATCAGTTTTTTCTCAATCAGCCTTTTCCTATAAAGCAGTCAAAGAATGGAATGGGCTTCCTAACAATTTAAAGAATATCTCAAATTTTAAAAGCTTCTCGCAGGCAGTTAAATACTTCCTTTTAGAACATCAGACCTGCTCTCACTAACGCTTTTTATTCCATTGTTGTGTATATTTGTGTTTTGCACCTTCGGTGTAAATAGTCTATTTATATTGTCTTAACTGTCTTGTTGTATAAACATGTTATGTTTATTGTTTTTGTCATGAACTCAACTCTGTTATGTCATTATAATTGTGGAGGACTACAGATGGAAAGTAGCATAATGCTAAATCTGGTGCAGCCATCTTTTTAATGTAACTGCACATTGTCCTGCTAAATAAACTAAACTAAACTAAACTACGACAGGCATATTCACATGGTAAAAACGACATTTTATCTACTGATGTTTCACCACTTTTTGTCTCAGGTACAGCATTATCTCTGGGCAAAACACACAAATGTGACGTGGATTGATAGACAAATTGTCAACCTGTAGTCATCAAGCTGCGTTCGGACTACAGGCCCCAGAAACATCAGTACACGCTAAAACAGGAAGTAATCGACAGAAATCCAACCGTGTTTTTAACTCTTTATTGACGGATGGGGTTTATAGTTCCATGTTTAGATTCTCCAACACGTACACTTATTCTCTCAAGTAACATAAATAAGAAGAATCATTTTTATTATGAATGTTAAAGTTTTGTTTTATTCAGGACCTTCAAGCAGTAAATGCAGTGGGTCTATGCTCGAGCACCTAATGTCTCCCACAGCTAAACATAACATTCTGCAGGAATGTTAAAGGTTTTGATTCTCTGTTGTTTCGTATAACATTTTTCTTTTCTCAGAGTTCCAGTAGAAAAGACAGTAAATATCGTTTTATAGTTCTCGGTGATGGTAAGCTGTACACCTTGACACACCTTTGTGAGAAATACATTGAGTTGTTAATTAATGATGCCATAAATTACAGAAAGAATAACAGTGTGTTTATATGTACCCTGGAGAGATCCTTCTTTCTTTGACAGAGGACAGCCAGAGGAGGAGACACACACACACACACCACACAGAGATAAGGGACAAGCTAAAACCAAACATGAGTAGTACAAGTGAAATTTTGGTTTAAAGAAAAATATGTGATATGTTTCCCGTAACAGGTAACGATTTGGATAAATAGATGTTCAAAGTACACGTGATTAGGTGTGCTTTAGAAGGCTAAAAACTTTAATTTGTAATGATTCTTGGAACTAGCAGATTGTGATTAGTGTTACTTTGGTTTGTAAACTGGAGATAAAAAATGACATAAACAATGTATTTTGGGTAATTTGTCTTAGTTTAATGGTGATATTGAATAAATGAAGGTTTAAATGAGATTTAATCCTAAAAGCAGTACGTTTCATGTCGTACTCTAATGAGTTTTTGAGTTGCTATATCACAAATTGTTTTAACTACATTAGTTGATGTTGACGTTGAAAACTTTACTGAGGTGAAAATTCCCCTAAAGAAATTATTCATTGAACTTTGGTTACTGATAAATAGGATTTGCTGTAAAACCTAGAACAATGTTAAGGATTAGAATATTAAACAGATTATTTATATTGCTTTTGAGTCATGAGCTTTGTCATGTCTCAAAAAGGAGGGATATAGTATAGCAATGATAAATAAGGGGTTTAATAAAGAATAAGGGAAAAGTAGCAAGGGAAATAAAAAGTGTTAAATAAAAAAAAAAAAAATTAGGTTGATTTTTCTAAAGACGTTTGAAACACTTGTTGTGACATCACTGTAGCGGCAGATTCTAGAAGATTTTCTTTATTTATACATAGGTAGGGAGAGGCCCATAAACAAAAACACCTATTTCTTCCACGGCAGTATAAGGGAAATGATAGGTTAGGGTAGGTTATTGCGTGAGAATTTTCTTCTGCTCTTTTGGCCATGAGAATCCAGGTGTCAAGCCTGGGGATTCTGTGGTGATAACAACTTCAGGGGGAAGGATTGGCAGATAGACGGTGAAAGAGACCATCGCGATCCTTCCAGTGACACAGGGCAGTGAAAGGTTCCAGGGAGAGTCACCTGGATACACGCATCACTACAAAAGGTTCCGGAGGAGAAGGAGGACAGGTTTTTCTACAACCTGCAACAAGTGACGAGCAGATCTTCTGCTGAGTCACCTACAAAGGAAATCGATTCAGAGATCAGCCTGACAGACGGCGTTTCTGTGCTATCTCTGAAATCAATCGGGGAAAACTGGAGTTTTTTCTCACTGTTTGCAACACATTGAGAGAGGAGAAAAACGAGAAGTTTTTCCAAGGAGGAAAAACCAGAAGCTACATATTGGTATTGTAGCCTGCTGTCTAAAATCATTTCAGAAGACAGCAGTGATACTGATCTCTTCTCTGACAACCACAGCACATTCTCTGACAGTGACAGCAGAATATACTTCACAATTGTAGATAACACACCACCTCTCTCTCTCTGAACACACACACACTCACTGTACATTCTTTTGAGGAACTGTTGACATTCCTCTGAGATAAACACACACACTTTCAGAGCAGAGTGCTCTGAACACACATGGAGCAGATGGACAGAAAGGACTGGAACAGGTACCCTTCAAGAAGAACATGGGGGGTTTCCCACATTTGTAGTGTAATTATTATGATTTTCTATTGCATTTATGATTTTTGCTTTTTTATTTTTGATGAGAGAAAAGTATTATAAATCAGGTGTAACCATTCCTCCCAACATTTAAATACACCAACATACTAGGGTGACTGGAGGAAAAGGCGAGAGATGCTCACTACTTTCCATGTAAAGGAGAAAATGGTGGTTGGAAGTACTAGTACAGAGCTAATATTACTGTGATGATTAACTTACGTCCACTCTTATGTTCCAATAACAGGCATTAGGATGGTTGGTATACGAATGCTACTAAAGTGGGGCTAATCAGGGGTGTTGTACCTTATGTGGTTCCTCATGACCACACAAATCTAATAGTCTAGACGGGATGTACCCAAAAAGTGAAAGTGAATAGCATTTATGGGTACAAGTCGGGAACCGGCCTACTTTACATATTTATATATGTATAGGATATAGTGGAGGCTCACTGCCTTTTTTATGTATATATGCAAAATACCAACTTTTAAGGTGAAATTAAGCATTATTTGTGTCATTTTTTAAGGCCAACATAAAAATGACTCTCTCCTCTACAACGCTGTCAGATCCAAATATGGTCATTTCCTTTTTATCAGCAACCAATCGTGAAAGTAAAAGGGGGGATTTAACTCTAAATGCGCAATCTCATTGGCTGATGACAATTCCTGACAACGTGATTCGCTTAGAATGGTCACGTGACGTGCTCTGACATTTCCGCGGTAGTTCAGAATGTCAAAATAAATGCGTCGAAAACGGTCGAAAATCTCCTCAGAGAAGACGAAAACAGTTGTTATCAGCAAGAAGACCCAGGGGATTACACACTGAGACAGCAGATGATGAAATACCTTCACATAGTACGGCAATGTCTAAATAGGAGTTTTCAGACAGCGGAGGTAATCAGACTGACTCTCTCTGTCTCCCTCTCTCCAAGCAGTTTACAGAAATTCATAGCCTACATGTCATATATTAAATATGTAGGTGTCACATATATACTATTCTACTATAATTACTATAAAATACTAAACAAATCTGTAATTTTGGGATCCTAAGTGGTTGTGAGTCCCTCAGGCTGTGGCAGGCAGATACATAGTTAGCTGTCAGTAGAGCTGCTGTTCCCTCTCCTAGGAGGCTATTTTTCCAAGGTGTAAATCTCGTAGTGAAGATAGTTTTTCCCAGTGGAGGAGGAAGTGCATCTCTGTCTGACCCAGCTGGTGGATGAAATTGTGGCTTCAGAGCACAGACTGTTAATGCAATAAAGGATGATGACATGGTTAGAATCTCAAAAGCCAATAGTGTCCATTCCACCAGTGGAAAGCAGAGCAGTAAAAGTGTAAGCACAGCCAGAATAGTGAAAATACATCAGCAGGAGATGGAGGAGTGTTATGGAATTTTCCTTTGCAGCAGGGGAAAGAGTTTGAGAGTTTAGTAAATTGAAACATATAAGACAGACTGAGACTAAAACCAAGTTGGGTTTTTGTATTTTATTAAAAACATATATATATTTGCAAATAGGATCAACATGATTTCACAAAAGGCCGCAGCCCAGTGTGGAGTCAGTTTCTCAAATGAGTGCACAAGAACACTAGGCTTTATATGCATCTTCAGAGTGACAACACACACGCACTTGGATTATTATGACGCTACAATTTTGACAGGCAATCTGATACAGACAATCAGATGAATACAAGAGACATCTTGGAGCCATCTCACCTCCTCCTCCCTGTATGACTTTCACCCCCCCAGTTACATCTTAACTGGCATGGGAAAACATGAGATAGTTTTAGGGTGACCTTGTACCTTTATCGGTTCAGGCTCACATAATGTTCCAGACTGCATGTCTCACAAAGTTAGAATGAAAATCTACATGTGGGAAATGAGATAAACTCTTTCAGCATTTGTGAGAGCAGTAAAGTAGAAATAAAACATAAAAATATAAGGAATTGTGCTTAAATGTAATTTTCCCATTACATTCCACCCTTTTGATTACAACTTAATCACAATACACAAATTACTTTAATGATTACATATATTTTTTTGCAGATAGCGTCGTCCAGGTCTTCTATTGTCAGAGGTTGCTAGCACTTGACAAATCGTTGGAAACAATCTTTACCAATGTTTCGTGTGTGTGTGTGTGTGTGTGTGTGTGTGTGTGTGTGTGTGTGTGTGTGTGTGTGTGTGTGTGTGTGGTCCCCATCTTGGCTGTTTTGAGCCTCTGTAAGAAGGAGCATTTAAACACACTGCTTCTCAAAGTTTGATCTATGTCATCACTGATTCAAAAATATTGCTTAAATGGGATTAGTCAATTAAACAAGGTTCATACAGATAGTTATAGTAAACATTTTCTGTTACCACCAATATTCCATTAAAAATATGTACTTAAGGTACAAAAAAAACAGCAATATCGAAAAGTCCTCACATTTTTTGAAACTGGAAACGATCAAAGCAGTTTTTCTGTCTATCAATTAATTGATTTAGCAACTAATCATTTCAGTTGGACTTGTAGGCCTATATATTGGTCGGGCAGTTTGATGACAATAAAACATATTTCATACACATATGTTTGTGTACAAAAATCCTAATTCTTTTTAACCCAAATATGTCAAATTACAAATAGCATCTGTAAGCATTTGACAAAATTCTGATACTAACTTTTTTGTCTTTGAAATCCAAATTAATTATTCCTAAAAATGACATAATTTGTCTTTGAAATCAAAACCAACTGTTTGTTTATCACCTATATGAATTTCCCCAGTGTGAGCTAAATTCCCTCAGATGAAAGCAAGAAGTAGGTCAAATATAATTGACTTCCGATTGAAAGTAACTGTTAAATTTAACTCCTATACAATCCATCAATAGGAAACCCATTATCCTAATTCAAAAGTACTTTTAGCTCTCTGGTACCAGCAGGAACTGGCCTGAAAGGCAACTTCTTGTTTTTTCTAAACTTTTAGGCATTTGAGTCAATTCCAGTTTTTATGTTGGTGTGCTGAAAGCTCAGACACAAGGCCTTGTGGCAGACTCCTCCTCGCTGGACACGCCTGCTGTAACCTGAGCCAGTCATCCAGTGCACTTCTCTCTAAAGCTCTTGTTTCCTCTAAGCTTTTTCTGACTGAATTGTTATCCCTTCTATTTATAAAGTATACTAGTATATTATATATTATTATCTTTATGGTATAAAAGTATTATCTTTTACTGTTTATAAGAGTTATCTTTAACTTATATTATATTTTACTTTTCGTGTAAACATATAAATATGAGAGTAAATATTAAATGAATATGTGTATACCATTGTCTCAGTATATTATTCATAATGTACATCATTAAGCAGTCACATCAACCTTAAACATTTTCATTTAGATATTTAGTCTTAATCATATCTCCAAGTTGTTGATACATTTAATCATCATGGTTTCAAACCCCATCTCAGCACTTACACAAAAATAGTTTACAGATGTTTTATGTCAGACTTTACCTAAAGCCAAAGTTATTTCTATCAAATTTTCATCAATCCAATTCAGATTCGAACAATGAAACGTACTTTAAACATTTCCTGACACATCAACTGAATACTTATCTTAAAAGTAAAAATAAGTACTTCTAATTATCTTCTCCTAATAATGTGTGTATTTTCAGAATGTGAGTCTGTGTGCTACTTAACTTCACAATGTGTCAGATGTGTCAGAGCAGAACGGTGCCCCCCCCCTCCTTCTCTCAGTCCGTCTGCTGGTCCGGACCTCCAGACAGTTTTTACTGGTCCTGCAGCTGGAGGGGGAGCGAGATGGACCCGACTGACACAAATGAGGCGCCGTGTGGCACAAAACAGAACTCCAAAAAGCATTATTTGTTCTTTTATCAATATTATCACCTGGAAAAATATCAATAATTATAAAACCGCATTTCTTTCCCTCATGCTGGTTTAACTCTATAAAATCCATAGAAATTGTGCTAAAAAGGAAACACTGCTTTTGTAATTGTTCTCTTTTAGATTACTTTAACACAACCTTTAAAGTAAATAGTGAAAGTCAATCAAAACAAAACTAAATTTTCTTTAGAATAGTTTTCAAATTTAAAAAAATTATGTGAACACCCCATTCATTAAACACCCAATTTATTATTGCTACTGTATCCCTTCTATTTGAGGCATGACAAGCTCATGACTCAAAACAACGCAGCACATATAAATAATCTGTTCAGT
>NW_021166713.1:53453-103453 GCF_004354835.1 Perca flavescens
TCTAGTTGTGTATCTGGCATTGTGTATATTGTATCACATCAACCAGAGTAATAGATCAAAGAGTTATGTAGTGTGTTTTGGACTTACTACTTGTCTGATTTAATTTTTAATCTAAATTTTAACTTTTGTTATCTTTAGGGAATAGATGGCTATTCAAGAAAGGTAAGAATTCCTTTCAAGGACAAAGAACTGCAAAATGTTACTGATTTACCCCATTTTAAGCATTGGAAGATTTTTTTTTTTTTTTTTTTTTTTTTATTCTCATCGTTTTTAGTTTATTTTCTGTACAAACGGGTGGTGTTCCTTGAAACAAATGTTTGACTTCTATGGTTTTTCTGTCATCCAACAGTGTAGCCTACCCTAGGGTCATTCCATACCAACTCAGGAACCTCCTAATTCATAATTTGAAAAATTCATAATTTGAAAAAAGTCGAAGAGTTAGCGGTCTTTTGCAAATATATGTAAAATGTCCTTATGGTTTTTCTTGGATATTCATGACAAATGTAAAAAAATAAACAACTGGTTAGCCTTGGCATACACAGCATATTCCTAAGTCCTGTAGATTTTAATAGCCTTTTCACTTGAATGGTTTCAGGAAAGTCAATTACATGACTTGACTTTGCAAGTCGTGAACCTATTACGTATTTTCTGTTAACTTTGAGGTGTACTTTTAACCTTTAACAATTTTCATAACCAGTTCATCTAGCCCATTCAGCAGTTTTATCAGTGCTGAATACTATTATGAACTGAACTAAATTAACTGTTTTGATGATTTCTCATGTCATGAGATCCCATTATAAATTGAATGAGTCAATAGTTCTTACTGTTCCACCTGTCATTTAACATTGTTTACCTTCAGAACTTTGTCAGCTGACTTATTTTACAGGGAAAATAAATTCTTGACAATATTGATGTATTATTCTGTTGTATATGATGATGTACCTCAAGGTAGCAGACAACAACCGATCTGATACACACCTGGCATTCTTCAATGAAGCTGTGAATGAGCATGGTTTCCTCTGAGGTAGTGATGTTGACTAATTGTAATTATTATTGTTATGCGTAAATTTGAGGCTACCCTCGAAGCGGCTCCATCAGATGAAAAAAAAAAAACACTCAAACTTATTATTGCAGATATAGTAGTGCTTTGCAGTTGGTTCAAAGTAGCATAGTCTGAACACATG
Organism: Perca flavescens; assembly: GCF_004354835.1. Classification (NCBI taxonomy): domain Eukaryota; kingdom Metazoa; phylum Chordata; class Actinopteri; order Perciformes; family Percidae; genus Perca; species Perca flavescens. The sequence continues at coordinate 54,638 of NW_021166713.1, forward strand.
CTTGGACCTACAAGTGGACATAATCAGCATTGCTAAATTGCATCTGAAACTTGTATAAAGCTATATAAACTCATTAACTAAAGATGACATTACAAAATTCTCAATGGTCTTACTCTTTCACATGACATGGGCTACTTTTTAAATTGTTGTCTCTAACATGAATCAACTACAGTATGTTGTAACCTCACATAGGCCTCCATGACAGTATTTTCTTTTCTTAAATAAGTTATCAGAAAAGCTACAACAATTGTCAATTGTTCCATAATCTAACTTGTACAATGGATATAGAAAAAGTTAAAAATCGAAAACAAATCAGCTGACCTTCAAAGTTGAGTGTTTTTAACTATTTTGAAATGTTTGCTACATTGGACAATTTAAGGAAAAGCTACACTAAATAATAAACATAATTCAGAACATTCATTCAAAATTCTCCCCTTTTAAAACTACTGGTTTAAGAAATAAAAATGTTCATTTGTGTTTGTTAATATAAAGAGTAACAAACCAAAGCCCTTTAGTGAAAACTCAGAGTAAGTTAAGCCAGAGATGAGGGAAACTCTGGGTTTTCAGTTTCAGAGACCGAGATCACATAAACCTTAGGGGTTTCTCTCCTCCTGCAGAGCCTGAAGCAGTTGTCCGATATTTCCTTTTTTTGTCTATTTCTTTTTTTTTTTTTTTTTTTAAACAAAGCTGCCCTAATTCTTTATAACACTGACTCTGTGGACATTAAGGCAGCTGTCAGGTCAACAGTTGCACTGAGACGCTTACTGTGAGCTACATTACTGCAGCAGCCTAATCACTGTTAAACTAATCTCTATAAAACTAATCAATGAACAGTAATCTTTCATATTGTAGATGCACTGATTCGAACATTCTTATCATAGTTATCATGTTGGATATGATACATGTGACATTTCTGAGTGAGGCTGGCAGTGGTGCAGCAGAAACAAATAAAAGTAATTTAAAAAGAGATTTTCATTCTTAGCTGCATGGCCTGAATGTGTTGACAGCATTTCATAAAATACAAAAATTTTATCAATTTAAAATAGAACTTTACAGTCAGTTTGAACCTAGACACCTCTTCCACTGCAAAAAAAAAATCATTAATAGGCTAACCTTCTGGGACGGACTGTTACTTTACAATCTGTCTATGAGTAGGCTAAACTATGTCTAATGTGTTTGATTAGTATTTTATGTTCAATTATTGCCACCTGCATTTTGTCCCTTCATATTACAAATTAATAAACAGGCCTTTAGCCTTTTTAAAATAAATGTAATGGGCTCTAGGAAAATTCCAGCTCTTTATCATTCATTAAGGAAAGTCCAGTCTTGTAAATGATGAATGAGCAACGCTGTATTAAAAACTACTAATGTTAACGTGTTGATCCTCCACTCCTGCATTTTTTAACGTGAATAGCCTATCATGGTCCGCGTTGGCACACATTCATTTTTTCCCCACTCCACCCGATTTAAAATGGAGGCTCTGCCTTTCTTTATTTACCATTGCCATGGTGAATCGTAGTATCGGGGCTCCAGTGATGATGTTTTTTTTGTTATCCCCACACACAGCGTTTTCATCAGGTTCAACATACTAAGAGTTGACTGAACTAATTCTGATCAGCTGTTCTGGAACTTGGGTTTCACATATCACTCAGTTTTTTAAGCCTGCTTTCTGAAGCGGGGCCCAGTAATCTTGCTTATTTTACCAGTTTAAGAAAGAAACAATTGAAGTTACTTATATTTCTCATTATACTTTGTGAGCACCTACAGATCAATTATACTACATACAGTACATAGACCTGTCAGACCATATTGTATTACTAAATTATGCAAAAATGCAGGGAAATTTAAAGGATTCACGTATTATTTGTTGGCACTTCTGCATAATTGTGTCCTTGATGAGATCTAAAATTCATGTTTTATTTTCAGAGTGAGAGGAGATCACGGAGGAGAAAATGTGGGGATAAGCGGAATTAATGTTCTCAGTTCGTGGAACTGACATTAACAACTTCATTCTTGGAAAAGCGTACACAATCAGCGGTGAGTTAAACTTAATTTTGGAAGCCTAAAGGTATTATTTATTAAGATGCCTACCATAAGCAATTGTAAGAACAGACAATCTCCTCACCAAAAAAATCTACTGGCCATGATCGCAAATATAAAAATAAAAACTTTTAGAATTTAATTTATAGTATTAACTCCCATGTCAGTTGATTTCTATTAAAATGTATACAATAATCAATTTGAAACATGGCCATTTTATTCAGTGGCTGGGGAGAAGTTAAGTTATTCAAAAGGATCTTAAAGGACACATTATGAAAATGTATTTTCCCCTTTTTTTTTTTTCTTTAATACAGGATTCAGCGCCTCTGGCGTGATTTGTTCATAGTGTTACAGGTGTATTACAATATCCTGCACTCTCTTGAGGACAGACACCTTCTTGACATCAGCAATGTCCTACACATATTCTGCTGCCACTAAGTTTTTCCTACCCGCGCATTCAGGCAAGCCTAGATGTCTTCAGTGATGCGTGGGACAACCATCCCATCAGGACTGAGCAGAACCTGACACCAAATCAGTTGTGGCAGGTGGGCCGAGGCCCTTAACCCGTTGCAGATCCTGATTCTGAGGGTAAATAATGCTTAGTAATGTTGAGCCTAAATCAAAAAGACAAATGCCAAAAATGCAAGCAAGAATAGGATTGTTTGTGCACCTCTAGTGAAGTGACAAGAATCTGAGCATAGCCAGAGCCCTGTTTCAGAAAGCAAGCAACAAACTGAGCTTATCCCTGAGCTCTGAGTTCATGTTGTGTTTAATGAAATTATGTAAAACCGACGATCAGCAGATAATGGAAAACTCACGCCTATCAACATAACTACCATATAGATGTTCCAATCAGTGCAACTACCATAAAGAAAGATTCGTTCATTGGTTTTATACAGATTAGTTTAGTGATTGAGGCTACTACAGTAGGCCTAATTTTGCTGTTTCAGTGCAACTGTTGCCAACCTGACAGCTGCCTTAATGTCCACATAGTCAGTGTTATAAAGGACAGTGTAGCCTAACGATTTTATTCTGTGCTGAAGAAATCCACGTTGTCCGGAGATTCTCTGTTATCGATGACATGTTACGCTTTATTAATCATGAAGCGGTCATGCTCAAGATCATGTTTGGGTAAAAAAAAAAAAACCTTGGGATTTCAATGTTTCTAAAGGCGTATATGCGTTCAGATATGTGCTTTGATAGCGACATTATGAATGAGGAAAACTGCGTTTGTTCACAGCGTAAAGTTCGCGAGGTTACTGATCTAGAGTTTATCTGATCTTGCTCTCTGAAACTGAAAACCCAGTTTCCCCCCATCTCAGGCTGAACACTGTTTTCACTAAACTCGCTTTCTGAAACAGGGCTCAGGTTTTTTTGGTCTTGAATATGTAATTACCTTCACATTTTAACAGTGATTCATTTTTCTATATGGTCTGAAATGATTACCTGTTTTTGTTATATGTAGTGATATGGGCACAAGTGTAAATTTGTTCAATAACATTTAATATGCCTAATTTTTATACACACGTCTTTGTCAGGGAATACCCATCCCAGAGATTCAATGGGAGGAGAGTGGCTACACAAATGAGCCTCATTCCGGGGTCAATATCCCTGAACTGGACAGTCCTCTTTTGGATCTGGAAATGATGGCACTGCGAGACAACATGGATCCATTGGAGCAATCTGACTGTTTCGGGCAGATATATACCTCAACACTGTCCAATACGTTGCAAACTTAATTGAGGCAAGATAAGAGCTAGGGCTGCCACCTCTTAGTCGATTAGTCATTTTTTTATGCTTATTCATGCTTTTTTCATTACTTATTTCCAAGAAACTTCTGAGCACATTTATGGTAAACAAAAGATTTAAAGTGGTGCTTTTGCAGGATTAATTGTGGAGAAACTCAGTTTTTACAGATGTTTAATTAATTACATTTATATTGTGCTTTTCTAGTCTTAACCACCTCTCAAAGCTCACAGCTCTGTCAATTAAATCAACTAATCGATTAGTCGACAAAATCGTATAAAGTGTTAGTCGTCTAAGAATTTCTTTAGTCAAGGACAGCCCTAATAAGAGCATGTGGCTCTCTTGGCACTTTCCAGTGGCTTCCTGTGACTTGGACCAATAATTTTACAAACTACTTTGGAACATTTCAAATATTTTGATTGTGCCTTATGCTAGAGCTCCATACTAATTGACACTACAAATGAATACAGTAAGTTAGTATGAATTTATAAATAAGTTTGTGTCTTGGCATTTTATTTTGAAAAGGAAAACAAATCCCCTAGCTTCCTCTCTACAGTGGCCATTGGATGTTTTGGAAAAGCAAGCCTCGTCCTTAGCTAGGCTGACTGAAAGCTGAGTCACATTTGGTACTGCATCCTGGGAAAGAACGTGGTACAGAGACTGTCCTCCATACGGTGTGGACCATCGCAGAGGATTTCCAGGACTTAACAGCTGCAGCTCAGTCAGCAGAAAATTCCATAGGAAAAGCCTTTTCAGACAAATGATTATTGGAATTAGAGTTAGTAGATACCTTTACAAAAACATTAAAACCAACCTGCCATATTATTTCGGTCCCCCTTGTGCTGCCAAAACAGCCCAAACACAATTGGAGCATGGGTTCAGGACCGTTGAGGTGGTACTGGAATGTTGGCACCAGGTTCTTCTTTCTGGGTTTTTTTTCCCCAACATTCATGGGCGTTGATTTAATAGTATGAAATGTACTTTTTTTACTTGCACTTTGCATGCTATGTGAATAAGACATGTTAATAAAGAACTGATTTACTGTTTTAAAAATTCCTGTATTTTTTAACATTTGTCCCTGTAACGGTGGTGAAAACATTTTGGAATTTGTCCAATATTGATTGAGAAGGCAATTTAAATGGCTACATGAACCAGGGCATAAAGAATAAGACCATACAAATGCTTGTTTAACACCTTTAATGTTGTTCAAGGGAACATAAAATTCTTGTGTAAATTTATCAAATGTAGCAGTACAGTTGTATTTACAACACATCACTGTAAAGGGATAACAAATTTAGACAAATTTGCTTTTACAAAACCAACAGTGTTAGGTGTACACACGGTCATTTAGAAACATTACTGTAAAAAGGGCAACAGTAATATTGAGAAACTGGTATCTACCTCAACATCTGAATGTATTAAACATGTACTAGCTGTATAAACTGTTCAATAATTACAACTAAATGTATATGGAAGTCTGAGCTTAATGAAGTAGAGAGGCCAAAAAGCTGCCACAGCTCTCAAAGAGATGATCTTTATATAATCCAAGCTCATTGCACTGCAGAGGACATCACAAAAGAACACTAGCACCTAGATTAAGAACATGAAAATCACTAAAAGAACTTTAGAAAAAAAAAAAACACAGGCTAAAGCCAATCACCAAACCAACTCAAAAGTATTTGACAGGTGAAGGTGGTGCCTGAGAAGTAGAATAGTCAAACTTTATAACGTTAATGGTGCATAAATTAGCAGGAATTGCCCTTTTAAGTGACTCCATTTCAAAAGAGTGACTGAGTGCAAGAAGTTGATGACATTTATACCTACACAAGTCCAAAAGCCAGAACTTATGGAACTGAGGGCCATCATCAAGTCCTGGTGAAAAATCTTGTAGGTCTGGTAGTGGCTGGGGAGCTTCAACTTGAAGAAGCAGGTGAGAGCCACTGGATAAGTTGAGGTTAGAACCTCAACATTGAGTTTTGTTGTTGGCAGTTCCCCACCCCACCCAAAACTTCATCAGGTGACGCCTTGGCAGCACATCTGGTGGCGCTATGGAAGAAAAAATTGTACACTTCCAAATATCAGTGCTGAACTTACTTTACAAAAAGTAAAATCCTTGTAGTCTCTTCCTCTCCTAGTTTAGAACATCATAAGGATTACTTTAAATGCTGCTGTAAATACTGTGGAATGTAAACAAAGTATGACGTTTAATTTACCAATTTTATGTGCATTTGTTTCTTTTCATCTCAGTGTGAGCTGGGCTTTACTGTTTCTGTCAAACATTCACATCTTCTATCCCTGTGCTGTTGTAAAGCACACAGCAGACAAAGGAGGAGGGACAGAAACATGACCATTTGACAATAAAACAGTAAACTAGCTCACACGGAGATAAAATGAAACACAAATGTACATAAAACGTGGTAAATATGAAGAACCACTTTATTATTGTAGCAACTGGGATTGTTATGAGGAAACAATTGTGTGAATTAAGAGGAGAATGAAAAATAAGGAAATAAAGACCATTTCCTCTATGAATTTTCTCAAAAATCCAGTGACAAGACTGATTTTCTCCAATGGAACAGTGTCGTCCTCATCCTCGTCGCTGTCAAAGTTAGGTTGTGGCCAGGTAATGTTCTGGATCACGGTCTACAAGGGATCAAATATAAACCTATCATGTCAGGATTGAAACTTTTAATAAATTTTGCAAAGTGATCTCAAAATTGTAGTGATCGTTTTATGAATGAACAATCTATTTCTGTCACATAAGTAACACAACTTTAACATATGACTAAAATAAACCTTTCATTTTAGATGTCTGAGCTACAGAGCGCTGGAGGGGAGTAAAAAGTGTTTTGCAGTGAAAAAGTAGCTGCCTGCTCTCAATGGCTGGATGTGGATGTCGAGTTGGCCAACTTCTCCAGATATTTCTCATGCTAGATATCTGGCTGGTGTTGGCGATGTGTCGGGGTGCCATTTTGATGAGTCGTTGAGTAGTTCACACATAGCTGCCAAACGCCGATCGATCACTGACGATCGACGAGCTGCAAATTGGGCTAAAAATTGTGTTGTGTGAACTAGGCTTTACCTGTGGGTTAAGCTCCTCACTTGACTCCCTTGGGAAAATGAAGGGGTGGACATCTGGCCTATCAGAAAGAAGTGGCCATATTCCTGTTTGTTTAAGGCCTTTCCGTATTTGTTTAATTGGCTGTTTAACACGGTGAAGTACCTGCAGACAGAATTGACAGGACAGAAGGTAACATTTACACAGAGGCACTATTTTATAGGAAAGAGACTGTAGGCACAGATGTAACATGAGTTACATGGCCAACCTCCAATATAAATACTAACAAGGTAATTTATAAAATAATTACTGCATGTGAAAGCAGTTCCTGGAACAGCCAGACACGATTGGTGGAGGTTGGAAATGGAAGATCCCAGGACAGGCAAAGATCAGTCACTTTGGTGTTTTCTTCTGCAGTAAGTTCACCATTCTTCAGCTAAAGCAGGTACACATTCACAAAAGGTAAAAGCATTTCATAATTACAGTTGTCACCAGGCAATCCACAAAAAGGCAAAGTGTACAATAAAAATAAATAACATCTGGAGTAAATAACAGACATGAAAAGCTTTGGAAATCACAAAATGTCTCAGCACAGACACGTGTGTGACATGAACAAAAATGTAGTAATTCATATAAATGCAATGCGTAACCAAGTTACTCACCAAACCAATTGTTTCACGATGGTCAATATCAGGACAGTCCTCCAGTGTCAGAGCTGCTGCTGCAGTGTCAATGCTCTCACCAGTCAATAGGGTCACCACAGGCAAACGGAGTCCAGAGAAGCTGAACCCACCATGCAGGAAAGAATGACCCATCATACGACCTGCCATCTCAAATAGGTTGCTTTCCCGCAGGATAACAGCTGCAGATGGAACCCGATGTTCTTTTTCCCCCCTCAAAAGGGTTGTAGAAGCAGCAGAGCCTTAAAAAAAAAAAAAAAAAGTCAAGAAACATTGAGAATTAGGTTTAAAAACATGCTTGATCACAGTTAGAACCAAATCTGTCTTTGGAGGTTCATTTAGATTAAGTTAGAACATATCGTTTATTTAAAGTAGAGTTTACATGTCAATACTATTCCCTCATTTGATGACATTACACACATATACAAACCTAAATTTATTCTGAAGCCAGTTTTCAATTTCTGCATGGCCATTGACAAAACATGTCTGTTGACACCATCACCCACTGCTGCATCTCCTTGGGGAACATATTTGAGGTGAAAAGGACAATCGACCAGATTATGTCAAGTAAACAGAGCATGGCTATTGTGCTAAAAGTTTCTACAACAATAAATACAGGGGGGTTAAGGGCCATGGACTCAATTCAATTCAGAGAATAACTACCTAAAATGGAAAAAGAAGTTACATATTTCATTAATACCTCTCAGCCTGCACTTGAATGGAGCTGCCCAGTTCACATTATTCTGCTTATAGAATGAAATGAATGCACTGTCCTGTTCTTCTTCTGCGTCAAACATGTCGAGTGATAGAGAGAGGCGTGGACTTTCAGAGTAACAGTTCAGTAAATCTTCTCTGAACAACTGGCATGCTTTTTGGGGGTTGACTTCAGTGGCCCAGGTTGAAGCTGTAATTTACCACAAAAAAAGTTGTTGATGCAAAGTTGATATTGGTATATCTAATATCAACTTATTGCCAAAGCAAGAATAAATTTGTTTCAGCAGTGACATTTTGAAATCCCTGCAGGTTAATGTAATATATCATGGGCAAGTACTTGAAATCAATATTCCTTTTTTAAAATCACTTGACAAAAGTTATTTTGACATCATTTTCAACAATGCAACACTAAAGCAGTAATTGTGCATAAATTACCTGCTGACGATTGTTGAACTGACGTTTGTGGAACTGAGGGTCCTGGCAATTCTTCTCCCATTGGGGGACTGGCTGCTACGCTGGGTTGAGCACAGTTCATTCTTAGAACAGATCAAATAAATTATAATAAAAAAACATTGCTTGGAAGAATGGGAAACAGCCAAATCATGAGTGGTGATTATTTTAATCATTTACCATCTAGTTGGTCAGTGGTGCCAAATGTTCATATTAAAATGAAGACATGGAGTTAATATAGAAAACTAGGTTAACTAAATGTGATACAGAATTAATATGAATAAAAGAATTTGGTAATTGGGGTGCATCATTTTAATGACCAGTTATGTTTCAATATCACCACAGACATTAGGTAGGGACAAAGGTGTTGTCACTATTAGCAAGCTAACATTCCCTCAGAGGCAGCCAAAAACCAGTAGCTCCAGAAACACTTCAACACGTCATGTTTGTTTTTTCCCCCATTTATGCAGAAAGGTGTTCCTCTGATAATTCTTAACGTGATACTCTAATGAAATGACACTCTTTACACATGTCATTCCTCATACTTAGAACATGTCATTATATTCTGATAATGTCTGACTATCAGTTACCTGAATCTATCAGACATAAACTTCCTACCTGTCACCACATGGGCTTGCATGAGATGGGAGAAAATCAGCTGGGTATGATGCAAGACAGATTGGGCAGACCTGCAAAAAAAAAAAGTCAATACTTTTCATATATGAAATTATTATAAGAATAGTGTCATGTTTTCTGCATCTTACAACCATGTTATATTCACAAGCGACAGGAAATATGCTATGATCAAAAATCAGATAAAAAAAAAAAAAAAAAATTCAGTTTGAGATGGGTTATGCCCAATCTATTTATATATCTGCAAGCATTACATTATTCTGTACTACAACCTCTGCTTACTTACTTTATGTTATGAATAAAAAAATAATGCTTTGTTACTAAATTCCAAAGCAACAGAAAAGACAACATCTATTACCGCCAAGGATTCATCCATGCCTATTGTAGATGGGACTGGCTGCTCAAGAACTGAACAATCTTCATCAAGACATGTCCCAGATTCACTCTCCTAAATAAATTAAAAAAAAAAGATATAGAGAGAGATATTTTTATATATATATATATATATATATATATATATATATATATATATATATATATATATATATATATATATATATATATATATATATATATATATATATTATAATAAACAAATACTTAATACTTTGAAACAGTCATTTGAACAAACTAAAAGAGAAATGAGAGACATGTTGTAATAGAGCTTACAGTCAATGTGCCATTGCATTCCTCCACATGCAACGGCAACAGCTGCAAAGGCATTTGACTGCCACATGTAATGCATTTTGACTGTGGCATCTTGGCGAACTCTACTGAATCATAGGAAAGTGGTTCAGTAGAAAGCTTCTCCTGTAGTGGAACTACAAATACTATGTTTTTCCCATTGTTAGATGCTGATTTAAGAAGCCTTGTGGAGTAACCCTCAGCGTCAGTTGGAATTGTGGACAGCTTGGGCATCCGCTACCACCTATTTTAAAATGGAAAGTAGTAAGAGTTATTTAAAACCTTGCAGTCTCACAATCATTAATATTAAAAAGTTATATTTTGTCAGGCAAACAAGTCAGAGTACTGCCCTATACAACTTGAATAGTGGTGTGAATAGTAATTCATCGCCAGACATCACATGACATATCTGAGGTTTTGAATTTGAAAAAATTTTAACTATAATTTTCTTAATTGGACATTTAGAAAAATTCTACCTGTAGACTTGAAAAACATCCAACCTCCTTGTAAGGTCTTCAGTTTAGGAAATTCCTCCTCAAGTAGAGCTACAATCTTTAAAAAAAATGAAAGGATTCACTATTCTGCAAATGATTAACATTTTTAATCATTTGCCATTTTACAATATTATATACTATATGATTACCTCATCGTGTTTCAAGTGGTCTGGTATACTTAGCATCCTCTTCCCAAGGCCAGCATGGGCAAGTTCTAGCTCTTCTGAGGCCTTTGGTGTGAACTGACTGGGTTCCGAAAGGACATACATATGAAAGTCTGTCCTTTTCACAATGCAAGGGGCAGGGGTCGAGAATCGTCGTTTTCCTCTTGGCTGATCAGTATTAAACATACTGAAACTGCCTGATGTGGGAAAGACAAAAAGATTTGTAGGGAAACCAGATATTTTTTGTTTCATTTACCTACTTTTCAATAATTTAAATAATGTCTCAATAAAAGTATAAAATACACTAACGCTATTCATTACTGTTCCAGACACCAATATTAAATGTGTCAGAAGAATATTACTCACTGTCAGTAAAGTGAACATGTGTCACTTAATAGACAATAAATGACGCTTTATCTATGTACCAAAAACTTTGGTGGACTGATTAATCTTTTCTTAAGCATCAAATGTCCATCTTTATGTGAATTTCTGCTTTAGCAACATTCTTCACCTAAAAATTCATGCCAGTTAAGCTAATTGAAATGAAAAGTTTGGGACAAGCCCAGCACCTGCATGGAACAACCCCCCCCCAACCCAGAATAAAATTAGTTTTGGAGTTCAGATTCCCAACCCTACCAGACAAAGGGCAATAAGAACAGTTAGATGGGGTACTATGGCATCTCTTTATACTTTACTAGCAAATGTAGAAATAAGTTAAATGGATCACCTTCTCATAGCCTGTCTCACCCTAGCATCGTTAACCGGCAGAGGAGCACTGCCTCCAGCCCTGACTGCTGTACTCTCTCTCGGTGCGTTTGGGGCCGAGGACAGCTCCCGGGCCAATAATTGCACAAAAGCCCGAGCTGCTACCTCGGCTTGGGCGACAGACCCTGTCAAACAGTCACTTAATTCATAAAATTTCACCTTTATGGAAAGATACTAGCCTGACCCTATTAGCATGCAGACGCGCTAGCGTAGCTCGCTAGCTCAGCTCGCTAGCTTAGGATGATAGTTGCACAATTAAACCGGTTAACATTAACAATTAAACAACATCTCATAACAAGGAGATAACTAACTAAACACGTTAAGTTATACTTACCGCTCCCTGTCGTTGCCAGAAGCCATATTGAGGGCTCAACCAACTGACTGAACTCCACCGTGACCGCGCTAGCCCGCACCACAGGCACGTGGCGCTGTGCGAACGCGTTCATGATTGGCTTATGAGTAAACAATCCCCACGTGGGGTGCGTTCTTGTGATTGGCTAAAATAAGGCAGCAATCTGATTGGTTGCAGATCTGTTTAAAAAAAGGCATTTGTGTGTGAGTCGAGCCACGTCAGGGGAGTCTCAAAATTCACACACAAATGCAGGGAAGTTAACAGACCGCAAGCAGTTTGTAAATCAAGATTTATTTGTGTGTGCATCAGAAATACATTTGTGAATCTTGTCCTGTGCATTTGTGAATCTTGTGTGCATTTGTAAATTTTGTTTGCATTTCTGAATTGTGTGTGCATTTATGAATTTTCTGTGCATTTATGAATTTTCTGTGCATTTGTGAATTTTCTGTGCATTTGTGAATCTTCTGTGCTTTTTAAATTTTTTGTGTGTATTTGTGAATTTTGTGCGCATTTGTGTATCCTGTGTGTGCATGTATGAATCCTGTGTGTGCATGTGTGAATGTAGTGTGTGCATTTATCTTTATTGAGACTCTTTTAGCTCCATATTCACCTGCAATACTGTGGAACTCCTTTTTAATGGTTTGTGTCCAGGGAACATTACAAAAACGTTTAAAAAAACGTTTCAGAGCGAGTTACACTCTTCTGACAGCTCTGCAGACAGTGGCTTTATTAATATGCTCCGTATCACTAATGTTAGGGAGACTGAGAGAATGAATGAATGAGGAAATGAAAGAGTGCTATGTCAGAGGGAGGAGACAGAGAATGAATGAATGAGGAAATGAAAGAGTGCTGTGTCAGAGGGAGGAGACTGAGAGAATGAATGAATGAATGAGGAAATGAAAGAGTGCTGTGTCAGAGGGAGGAGACTGAGAGAAGAAAACCTGCTCCTGACCAGGTTAGCATCAGGATCAGGCTCAGTTACCATAGTAACTGACTCGGAGGTTAAGTTCCCTCTCTTTCTGAAACGGGCTGGAGTTACCACCCCCACCCCCCCTTTCTGTTTCCCTCAGCAGGTAGTCCAGCACAGGCAAGCAGACCAGATGTCACAGAACTCTTGTCACTGGGGGTAGAAGCGGTGAAGGCGCTGGATTGGGGGTGGGGGGTGATTGCATATCTGTATATATGTAAGAGTTTGTGTGTATGTAGGCCTGAGTAGTCAAGCTACGTCTGTCCCCCGTAATCTGGTTTTCTCAGACCGCACGATTGTCATTGCGATACACAGCCGGTTGCCATGGAGTCAGCCTTGAAACAGGACCCAGTCCGAGTCAACAATCAACAGGTGTCTGTGGGAATCGGGTAGGGACATAAGAGTGTGCCTCGCTGCAGTGCTCCAGGGGAGGTGATTATTCAACACCGCCTTGGCCAAGGCCAGCGCTGGTTCAGGGGCCGAAAAGAGAACATTGGAATTTGTTTTGTCTTGGGCCAGGAGCCGCATTAGTCACTCTCGACTTCTCTGAAATGTCCCCTCTGGTCTCTGTATCGATCAAATTTCCTTGCCAAAACCGTGAGTTTCCCTGAGACGTTGTCCAGCCTATCCAGAGCTGACAGTCTCTCCAAGATGGAATCCAGTTTTTGGCTCATGGTGATCATAGTATCCAATTTGTGGCTCATGGTGGTCAAAGTCACAATCTGAGTTCCGAAAGCTCTGCCCACAGCTTCAACCATGACGGGCAGGCTGATATTTTGCTCGGTTCCCGTCTTCTTCTTAATTTCTTTATAAACCAGGGCAGTGCCTGAGCCAATCAGCAAAAGACCTGTTATCATGGTTCCGAATAGGTAGATATCTTCAATGTCCTCCACGGAAAGAACCGCCAGACACACGACCCGCCACCTCTCCCACGCGTCCATCGTGTAGCCAGCTGCGAACGTTCCGGCAGGGCAGTCAGGTTCCCCCGAACCCAAGCTTCTCGTCGAGAAGATGGTGTCAATTGCGCTGAGAGACCAGTTGATCAAATCCATAATTCGTAGTTTAGGAGCAGTGCCGAGAGAGAGACTCTAGAAGTACACAGAGACAAAGACTAGACGAGAAAATGCGACCGCCTTCACAGAGAGCCAAACGAGAATGCCAAACCTGCTCTCTGAAACAGACCCCAGGAGAGACTCTCAGTCCTGCAGAGGACACAGAGACACTGAGGAACCAAACCAGACCATAAACCCAGGATAGAGAGGTTGAGTGAATGTGGTGTTGAAGGTGTGGAGGTGGATCAGTGAGTCAGAGGAGACTGTGTAGAAGGACAGAGTTCCAGCAGGACAGTCCACATACACTGCTACTCTGTTAGAGACAGAGGAGGAGGTGAGGACTGTTCTTCTCTTATTGTGCCAGACAGAGTAACCTTCATCATCATCATCAGAGCAGACCAGACTCCAGGACTGATCATTCCCTCCAAACACACAGTCATCACTGTCTCCTCTCCTTCTGATTCCTCTGTAACTCACTGATATTTCAACCCTTCCTCTCCTCTCAACCTCCCAGTAACAGCGACCAGTCAGACCATCTCTACACAGCAGCTGATACCAGGAGTCAAACCTCTCTGGATGATCAGGATATGGCTGATCCTCTCCAACATGTGTCACCTTCCTGTTGTTGTCAGACAGTTTGAGGTTTCTGTTTACTGTGTTTGGGTCCAGTTCCAGTTCACAGACATCTGATGGAGAGAACAAGACACAATACAGCTGCAGGTTATCATCTGATGATTTATTAATAACTTTACTGACAACTACTGAAAGAAAATCATTTCAACTTTCATTTCATATTCAGCTGTGAATGATCTTTAACAAACTTTAATTTCAACAATCCAGTTATAATTCATTCAGTTTATGAATACATCTGATGCTGATTTACAGATTTACAATCACCCAATCACAACAAACTATGTTTTATTATTAAAGCTCCATTGTTTTTTTTCCGTCCTTCTGTCTCTTTTTTGGAGGTTTTTTTTAACCTTTGTGTTGTCCTCGGGTCAAAGTCTTTTATATCAGAATTATGGATTTCTTTCTACCAAATTGCCCAAAAATAACATGGATGGTTCTTCAGGTAAATTTAATGATTACTTTCATTGAATTTTTTGGGTGTTTTATTCAATCTTATAGTATTTGAAATGTATATTTGAAATGGTTTCAAAACAGTATGTGGACTAAAGGTTAACATCTACCCATCTGTAATCCACTCCACATCCTCTGATCTTAAATATCATTTCTGTCTTTTGAACCAAAAACCTATGTATAATTTGATATAAATGAATTCCAAGAATGAGTGTAAAACCTATTATTAAACCAGCTCAGGTTTTAAAAAAAGCTCCAAAAGCATGGAAAAAGGGACAACTACATCAGACAAAGAGACAAAAAACGACAACATCAAAGTCCATTTTCTATTTAGACCTGGAAGGACAAGTTCATGGTTGACAGGAAGACAACACAAGGGTTCAAAGGTCTTTTCCAACGTTTCGGTCTCTTTTTTCAAGTTCTTTTCCAATGTTTCTGTCTCTTTTTTGAAGTTTTTTTCCAAAGTTTCTTTCTCTTGTTTGGACGTTTTTTTAAGTTTATTTACCACATTTCTGTCACTTTTTTGGACGTTATTTTTAAAGGTTTTTTCCAGCATTTCTTTCACGTTTTTGGACGTTTTTTTAAGTTTTTTTTCCAACGTTTCTGTCTCTTTTTTGGACGTTTTTTTTTAATGTTTATTTCCAATGTTTCTGTCTCTTTTTTGGACATATTTTTTTACGTTTTTTTCCAACGTTTCTGTCTCTTTTTCAAGTTTTTTTCCAACGTTTCTGTCTCTTTTTTCAAGTTCTTTTCCAACGTTTCGGTCTCTTTTTTCAAGTTGTTTTCCAAAGTTTCTGTCTCTTTTTAAAAGTTCTTTTCCAACATTTTTTTCCGATGTTTCTGTCTCTTTTTTCAAGTTCTTTTCCAACGTTTCTGTCTCTTTTTTGGCCTTTTTCAGTTTATTTCCAATGTTTCTGTGTCTCTTTTGGACGTTTTTTGGGATGTTTCATTCTACTTTTCATCTCTGTGACATTCATTTTGTTATCATTTGAAACCAAAAACAGAAGTCATGTGGGTTTTTGATTTTTGAGTTAAAACAACAAAATCAGCTGGTCTGTTTGTTTTGTTTTTCCAAACGAAAAACGAGACAACCAAATTCAAAACACATTTTGTTTTTTGTAAGTACATATTTTCAATTTTTCTTTTGAAGAAAAAAATCAAGTAAGACGACGTGTAGTAAAAGTAAATGTTTTAAAACGAAAGCATGGGGGAGCTGAATTCGAACATCTTTCCAGCCACACTGAAAGAAACTTTCTGGAGAAATGAATCATTGTTCATCAGTTAAGAAAATGTCCAAATCTAGAGTTGTCATGAATCAAACTTTAAACACACTCACACTTCCTCAGACCAGGTCTCAGTCTCTGTGGTCCATCATGGTCCGTCCTGCAGGAAGAAACTAAGTCAGCATCAACTTCATACACTTTCACTCAGATCCTCCATTAAAGGTCCAATATGTAATATATGTACTGTAATAAATCCAAAAATGAAACCAATGCCTCATCAGATAAGGAAACACATTAAGCTGAAATACTATCTTTTCTGACAACAATGCTAATGTCAGTATTTTTTCTTTTTGAAATTTACGTTCCGTGACGGAATTTCTGTTTATGTTTTGGCCTGTGTGTTGTTATCAACTGTCCAGTTTACAGCCAGGCCGGGTTGCCAGATATATCTGTAAAAACATAAACCCAGCACGCTACAGCTGGAACGGTAGTACAGCCATGAAAGCAGCAAACAAACCAACAGGATCAACGGAGATAGATTCTACCTGACATAAAAACAACAAAAAACAGCATGTTTCTAACAGTTGCGTGACCAGAGACATAACAACCCCCTGGTAAATATTGGAGATGTATTTGAAAGATGGAGACAGCTTAGATCCCAAAAGGACGCAGAGTTGGCTTATTTCCTCCTGAACAGGTAAGCATTAGCTTCAGGCTAATTTATCACAGCCACTAGGGACGGGCATTTTATGTCATTTCAACATTTGTGTAGCTACTCACATTGAATTATATAACTAGAGTACCCAAGTTGGTTACTCGCAAAAACAATTGAGACACAGCCAGTAAAGTGATCCCAACGGGTCCTGGCTAGTCCTGGCTAGTGTCCTATATTTAGAGAGTGTGGCCAACTCAAATCATGGGGGCCATATTGGATACCAACGTCAGATGACTCTACAGTGTAACCCTATGGGGTGGATATGCTATCTTGAAATAAATTGCTTATTTTCACCTTAAACAGACATATACATGTTATTACCTGTATATCGTAAATGGATATCTAAAAAATGCCCATTGTAGTGAGTGACCACGTCGCCTAACAAGTCTCTTAGCACTGTTTACCTTTCTAATGTATACAGGCTAACTATAGCTAGCATACAGGCTAACTATAGCTAGCTTTGTGTGTAACGTAATAAAAACAACACCCATGTCAGGGAAGCGAAGCTTATTATTTCATTCAATAAAATGATGGTACAAAAGGAGCACTAATGCCACAGGTCTTATGTTGACAACGTGGACGCAGATATAGGAAACTCCGAAGGCAGTCGTAATATTTAGCTACCTAGCAGGCTAGGCTAACACTGTTGTGCTAACGTTAGCAAACATCGGGTAGCTGTCTAAACTTGTGAAAAGCCGAACAACATCCCGTCCAAGCTGTGTTTCACTTTCCCTCCAATATTATTATGAAGATAATAAAGACACCTGGACTCAGTCAAGACCAGAAGCCATAGCTATGACTGTGGCAAGATCACAAGCATTTAGGTACATGGATTGCTAGCGAAAAAGCTAACGCTAGGATAAGGCTAACTTCAAACTTCATTCATTTCTAAAGCAGTGTTTTTTCAGCAATGTACACATTAACGATGGTATTACTATATTTGTCCTTTGTAATTTGTTATCATATCGAAGAGAGAAGTTTACATTTACCTCACACAATAATGAACAGCTTCCATACTTTTCACCTTTTTGGTTCACAGGGGGACTTGTGAAATCTTTTGCTTCTTTTCAGTCTTTCATTGCAGCCAAAAGCACAACAGTTGGGCATTTTTTCTGTGATTTATGTCATTTTTTAAATAATTTATTACATCCACTATCATCCACTATTCCCTACATAATATCAATGGGAATCATATGAATGTTGTTATCAACCATGGAGTCCATGAAACACGTCACCACCTCGGAACCAATCGCGAAACAGTATGCTCATAACATTCGATTCCCTAGTTGGCCAAACTCTCTAAATATAGGGCCCTAGACCTGGCTAACGCCGCCATGCTAACCTTGCTAACTGCTAACAAACAGGCAAGCCACGAGAGGGGGGCTGTAAATCGGGAAGAGAGGACTGTG
This sequence comes from Perca flavescens, assembly GCF_004354835.1. Taxonomy (NCBI): domain Eukaryota; kingdom Metazoa; phylum Chordata; class Actinopteri; order Perciformes; family Percidae; genus Perca; species Perca flavescens. Next base: position 72,867 of record NW_021166713.1, read on the forward strand.
AGTTTGCAGTGTGTTTAGCGATTGTTGCAGTAATTCTAAGCAAATGAAGTGTGTTCAGTCGGTGAGGTAGTGGTATTTTTAGCAGTTCCTATTGTAATTCTAAGCCGAGGAAGTGTGCCTGTCTGGCATGTGGAGAGGACAGCAAGGTTGTGGGGTTTTTGGCGGTTCCTACTGTAATTCTAAGCCGAAAAAGTGTGTTTGTCAGTTGGGTACAGAGCTCCACGTAGCTGCTGTGCTGTGAAGTAATGTCTGGCTATGTGAGACAATCGTCTAGCAACATTGTTGCGGATGCTGCTGTCTCAGCCTGGCAACCTCCGTGAACTTTGAGTCTGGGGAGGAGGGGGCGGGTGAGACAACTCTCTCCAGTATTTAGAATTTTTATTGCAGTAACTTTTTTAAACACTAGCTGTCAGTATTACATATCAGACCTTTAATCATGAACCAGAGTTCATCAGTTAGTGACAGACAAACAGTGGCAGAGCTGCTGTTGTCTGTCCATCTGTCCGTACCTGAGATTGTCCAGTCTCCAGTTTGGATCCTTAAGTCCAGCTGACAGCAGCTTCACTCCTGAGTCTCCTGGATGATTGTAGCTCAGGTCCAGCACTCTCAGATGCAAGGGGTTGGACCTCAGAGCTGAGGCCAGGGAAGTACAGCCTTCCTCTGACACCAGACAGAATGACAGACTACACACACACACACACACACACACACACAAACACGTTTTTGCTCCTGTCACATTATTACTCACTGTGGGCTCTCTGCAAGTCTTGCATCACAAATTAACAAGCACAACCATGGCCAGAAGCAGGAATAGCTCCAAAATGTCTTTTGAGCAGTATCAGGCATAATTTACAGGGTGGATAGTATCCCCAAGGATGGAAAGGAAGGAAAGGACGTGCTGACGTGTAAGGTGAGCGTATTGTGTCACTTCCGGTGTTCCCGTGTTACAAACGCTAGTTTGCTGCTCCGGCAAAATCTTATTGAACTCTGCTTTACTGGCTAAATTAGCGGCTATTTGCCTGGATTGCATTTGAATTACAATTGTTTTACTCAAGCACTTATACTTAGCTTCACTTACAGTGACTGACTCGCTGAATTTACAATTGTTAAAACGCTGTTAGCTACTTTAGCTTAGCCATTAGCAATGGCTAATTCCTCTCCCTCTCCTGCTCTTTCTTGCTCTGTGTGTCAAATGTTTAGCTATTCCTCTGCCTCCTTTAGTGATAACGATACATGTAATAAATTTAGTATATTTGCTGCTCTGGAGGCAAGGCTTAGTGAATTTGAGTCACGGCTCCGCACCATGGAATCAGAATCGTATGCTTCTGTAGCTAGCCAGCACCATGTAGTTAATGCGGACCACCATACCGTAGCTTCTGTAGCTTCTTTAGCTTCTGCTAGCTGTCCCCCGTCAGACCCCGAGCAGCCGGGCGAGTGGGTGACTGTCCGAGGGAAGCGTAGCGTTAGAGGGAAGCGTAGCGTTAGATCTAGACCAGGGAGTGCACATGATGACGGTCGCTCTAAACCGGAGCGTCTTCACCTCTCTAACAGGTTCTCCCTACTCAGTGATACACCCGCTGAGAAGCCAATTCTGGTTATTGGGAGCTCTATACTGCGATATGTGAAGCCTGTGGCCCCGGCAGCTACAGTACCTACGGTCATATGTGTCCCCGGGGCCAGAGCGGGCGATATAGAAACCCATCTAGAGCTGTTGGCCAAAAAGAACCGTAAATACAGTAAGATCATACTTCACGTAGGGGGTAATGGTCGTAAATCGAAGATCACTAAATTGAATGTTGAGTGACTTTGTGCATACGCAAAGACAATGTCGGACTCAGTAGTTTTCTCTGGACCCCTGCCAAACCTGACCAATGATGAAATGTACAGCCGTACGTCATCCTTCCACCGCTGGTTGTCGGGGTGGTGCCCAGCTAATGATGTGGGCTATGTGAATAACTGGGGAGCGTTCTGGGGAAAGCCTGGTCTGATGGAGAGAGACGGCATTCATCCCACCTGGGACGGAGCCGCTCTCATATCAAAAAATCTGACCGAGTTTATCAGACATAAACCATGACAACCCAAGTTTGATATTAGTAATCAGGGGTGCAGTATTACGCGCCCCTCTGTGCTTCCGTTGGAGCAGTCACCCACTAATAGTCTAATAAGCACGGTGTCTGTTCCCCGACTCAGATCGGTTAAATCAAAGGTAAACAACAGATGCGCTATACTTAACAATCTAATTGGAATTAGAACGACTGCAACGATAGAACAAAATAGGAAAAATAGATGTGGACTATTAAATATTAGATCTCTGTCTTCTCAAGCATTATTGGTTAACGAGTTGATATCAGATAACAACATTGATTTATTTTTTCTTACTGAAACCTGGCTGGGCCATGAAGAATATGTCAGTCTAAATGAAGCCACTCCTCCCAGTCATATTAATACTCAAATTCCTAGAGGCTCAGGCCGAGGAGGGGGAGTTGCAGCCATCTTTGATGGAAGCTTGTTAATTACTCCTAAACCTAAATTAAATTATAACTCCTTTGAAAGTCTTGTTCTTAATCTTCAACATCCAAAATGGAAAACATTACAGCCAATTATATTCGTTATTATTTACAGGGCTCCAGGTCAGTATTCTGAATTTTTATCTGAATTCTCAGAGTTTTTATCAAGTTTAGTCCTTAAATCAGACCAAGTACTTATTGTAGGTGATTTTAATATCCATGTGGACGTTGACAATGATAGCCTTAGTACTGCTTTCAACTCAATACTGGATTCAATCGGATTCAGTCAGAGTGTGCACAAGGCGACGCACTGTTTTAACCACTCCCTCGACCTTGTGCTGGTATATGGTATTGAAATTGAGGATTTAATAATATTTCCATGAGAATTCGGTATTGTCAGATCATTCTTTAATCACTTTCAATTCTTACTACCTGACTATATTAAATTAGATAAAAGCTTCTACACCAGATGCCTATCTGACAGTGCTATAGCTAAATTTAAAGAAGATATTCCAACAGCATTCGACTCTATGTCATGCCTTAACATAACAGAGGACCTCTATGTTAACCTCAGTCCCTCTCAAATTGATACATTTGTTGACGGTGCTACGACTTGCCTACGGACGACCTTAGACTCTGTTGCTCCCCTGAAAAAGAAGATGATGAAGCAAAGGAAATTAGCACCTTGGTATAACTCCCAAACTACATAAATTAAAACAAATCTCATGAAACTTGAATGTAAGTGGCGTTCCACCAAAGTGGAGGAATCCCGTTTGGATTGGCAAGAAAGTCTGAAAACCTATAGGAAGGCCCTAAGAAAGGCCAGATCAGACTATTACTCATCACTAATAGAAGAAAACAAGAACAACACAAGGTTTCTTTTCAGCACTGTAGCCAGGCTGACAGATAGCCACAGCTCTACTGAGCCATCTATTCCTCTAGCTCTGAATAGTGATGACTTCATGAGCTTCTTTAATGATAAAATTACAACAATTAGAGATAAAATTCATCACCTTTTGCCCTCAACTTCTAACGGTTCACCTTTAAATGCAGGACCGCTAGAAATAACGACTAGACCTGACATATACTTAGACTGCTTTTATCCTATAGACCTTCAACAATTAATGTTAAAGATATCCTCAGCAAAGCCATCTAGCTTTCTCTTAGACCCCATCCCAACGAGATTACTCAAAGAAGCGTTACCCGTGGTAAACACTTCATTACTGGATATGATCAATATGTCTTTATTAACAGGTTATGTACCGCAGTCATTTAAAGTAGCTGTGATAAAACCTCTTCTGAAAAAACCCACCCTCGATCCTGATGTCTTAGCAAACTATAGACCTATATCTAACCTTCCCTTTCTCTCCAAGATCCTTGAGAAGGTGTTTGCTAATCAGTTATGTGATTTTCTACATAGCAATAGTTTATTTGATGACTTTCAATCAGGATTTAGAAAGCATAATAGCACAGAGACGGCACTGGTGAAAATTACTAACGACCTTTTAACTGCTGCAGACAAAGGACTTGTCTCCATTCTTGTTTTACTAGATCTTAGTGCTGCATTTGACACTATTGACCATTCAATCCTGTTACAGAGATTGGAACACTTGGTTGGCATTAAGGGAGTTGCTCTGAGCTGGTTTAAGTCCTATTTCTCTGATCGATCTCAATTTGTAAATGTTAATGATAAATCCTCCAAGTACGCTAAAGTTAGCCATGGGGTTCCTCAAGGCTCAGTGCTTGGACCAATTCTATTCTCCTTATATATGCTTCCTCTAGGCAATATTATTAGGAAACACTCAATTAACTTTCACTGTTATGCGGATGACACCCAATTATACTTGTCAATCAAACCAGACGAAACCAGTCAGCTAGCTAAATTTCAAGCGTGCATTAAAGATATAAAATCCTGGATGACCTATAATTTTCTGATGTTAAACCCTAACAAAACTGAAGTTATTGTGCTGGGACCTAAACACCTCAGAACTTCATTATCTAAAGATATAGCTACTCTGGATGGTGTTGTCCTGGCCTCCAGCACTACTGTCAGAAATTTAGGAGTTATTTTTGATCAGGATATATCCTTTAATGCCAATCTAAAACAAACCTCAAGAACAGCCTTTTTTCATCTTCGTAACATTGCTAAAATTAGGAATATCCTGTCTCAAAACAACGCTGAAAAACTAGTCCATGCATTTGTTACTTCTAGGCTGGACTATTGTAATTCCCTACTTTCAGGTTGCTCAAATAAGTCCCTTAAGACTCTCCAGCTGATCCAGAATGCTGCAGCGCGTGTTCTCACAAGAAATAAGAAAAGAGATCATATTTCTCCTGTATTAGCTTCTCTGCACTGGCTTCCTGTTGAATCCAGGATTAAGTTTAAAATCCTTCTATTGACCTACAAAGCTCTAAATGGTCTAGCACCATCATATCTAGAAGAGCTCCTAATACCCTATTGTCCCACTAGAGCACTGCGCTCCCAGAATGCAGAGTTACTGGTGGTACCTAGAGTCTCTAAAAGTAGAATGGGAGCAAGAGCCTTCAGCTACCAGGCTCCTCTCCTATGGAACCAGCTCCCGATCTGGGAATGAACTTAAAACTCTTCTATTTGATAAAGCTTATAGTTAGGGAGTGAGGAGTTGCAGTGTTCACCTAACTGGCCCACCTGCTTCTCTTCATAATTGTTAGATTAATAATACATAACAAAGTAGAGGGAGACAGGCCAGCCAAGCCCGATCCGGCAGGGGGAGAGTTCTAAGCCCGAAAAAGCTACCTCTTCTTATGACCTGTCTCTCTTAGTTACGCTGTTATAGTTACGCTGTTATAGTTCTAGACTGCCGGGGGACTTCCTTCCTCTGACACACTGAGCTGCTCTCTCCTCTCCCTTTCTATTACTTTTACTATTACTATTTGTGTGTATTTAGTCCCAGAAATGCTTGTTACTAATCTTAGCTTCTGGGGAGTTTACGCCCCGGAGTCCTTATGTTTTTTACCCCAGCGTATTTCCTTGGAGAACGTTGGCACCAAGATCCTGGTTCCAGCTGTCGCCGTGGTCCTGCTGCACTCCCTGCCGAGCTCAGCGGTGCCCTACAATGCCATGCTTCTTCCTGCTGAACCCTGCAGCTCCCCGCTACATCCAGTCACTGTCCATTATTAATGTGACTATTATTGCCACTGTTCATCACACCCCCAACCGGCCCGTCAGACACCGCCTACCAAGAGCCTGGGTCTGTCCGAGGTTTCTTCCCAAGAGGGAGTTTTTCCTCGCCACTGTCGCACTGCTTGCTCTTGAGGGAATTACTGTAATTGTTGGAATTGTTGGGGCTTTGTAAATTATAGAGTGTGGTCTAGACCTACTCTATCTGTAAAGTGTCTCGAGATAACTCTTGTTATGATTTGATACTATAAATAAAATTGAATTGAATTGAATTGAATTGAATATTATCATAATGATGAATGAAAGATATTAACTGTTGTAAAACAGAAAAAAAGTGGTTGACTTTCTAAATTCAATGTAATTGGCAAGCCAAAGCAAAATCCCCCCCAGCTCCTTTCTACGGTAAGTGTTTTTTCTTTGGCGGTCTTTTAAACAAAATATGCATTTGGGGTTACGAGGGTACAGCATCATAAACATGTTTAATTTGCATTGTTAAAAAAACACTAACCTGAGAGTTTCTAGTCTGCAGTGTGGACTCTTCAGTCCAGCCGACACTAGCTTGACTCCTGAGTCCTGCAGCTCGTTGTTACTCAGGTCCAGCTCTCTCAGACTAGAGGACTGGGAGCTGAGAACTGAGGATAGAGTTTCACAGCTTCTGTCTGATAGGTTACAGCCACTCAACCTGAAAATGATCTTTAGTCAGTAAATTCATGAATCAAATACATAAAGCCATTCAAGGCTTAGTGGGTAAACTTTGAAACATATTTGAATCCTGACCTGAGAGTTTTTAGACTGCATTGTGGACTCTTTAGTCCAACAGACACCAGCTCCACTCCTGAATCCTGCAGCTCGTTGTTACTCAGGTCCAGCTCTCTCAGACTAGAGGATTGGGAGCTGAGAACTGAGGACAGAGCTCCACAGCTTCTCTCTGACAGGTTACAGCCACTCAGCCTGAAGAGGAATCAGCAATACATTAGAAAACAAAAGTTATTTATTTTCTGAATAAAGAAAAACTCCATTTAATCTGGATAGTTGTGTGTGCACATACAGAGCTTTGGTGGAGGCTTTGACCACTGGCAGCAGCCTCAGAAGAGCCTCCTCTGAAGCAGAGTATTTCTTCAGGTCAAACACGTCCAGATTTTTGTCTGATGACAGTAAGATGAAGACCAGAGCTGACCACTGAGCAGGAGACAGTTTATCTGTGGAGAGACTTCCTGAACTAAGGGACTGTTGGATCTGCTCCACTAGAGAACGATCATTCAGTTCATTCAGACAGTGGAACAGATTGATACTTCTCTCTGCAGACAGATTCTCACTGATCTTCTTCTTGATGTACTCAACTGTTTTCTGATTGGTCTTTGAGCTACTCTCTGTCTGTGTCAGCAGACCTCGTAGGAGAGTCTGATTGGTCTGCAGTGTAAGACCCAGGAGGAAGCGAAGGAACAAGTCCAGGTGTCCATTTGGACTCTGTAAGGCCTTGTCCACAGCACTCTGGTAGAAACTTGTTGATTTGTCTCCGAACACTTCAGACCACCAGGATTTTGTTTGTTCTTCTGCCAGAAGGTTGACTCCAGAGTTGATTAATGTCAGATGGACATGAAGAGCAGCCAGAAACTCCTGAACATTCAGATGGATGAAGCAGAACACCTTGTCCTGGTACAGTCCTCTCTCCTCTTTAAAGATCTGTGTGAACACTCCTGAGTACACTGAGGCTGATCTGATATTGATGCCACACTCTGTCAGGTCTGATTCATAGAAGATCAGGTTGCCTTTCTGCAGCTGCTCAAAAGCCAGTTTTCCCAGTGACTTGATCGTCTTCCTGCTCTCTGGAATCCAGTGTGGATCTGTCTCAGCTCCTCCATCATACTTGATGTTCTTCAATTTGGACTGAACCACCAGGAAGTGGATGTACATCTCAGTCAGGGTCTTGGGCAGCTCTCCTCCCTCTCTGGTCTTCAACCCATCCTCCAGAACTGTAGCGGTGATCCAGCAGAAGATTGGGATGTGGCACATGATGTGTAGGCTTTGTGATGTCTTAATGTGGGAGATGATTCTGCTGGCCTGCTCCTCATCTCTGAATCTCTTCCTGAAATATTCCTCCTTCTGTGGGTCACTGAACCCTCTGACCTCTGTCACCATGTCAACACACTCAGGAGGGATCTGATTGGCTGCTGCAGGTCGTGTGGTTATCCAGAGGCGAGCAGAGGGAAGCAGATTCCCCCTGATGAGGTTTGTCAGCAGCACACCCACTGAGGTGGACTCTGTAACATCAGTCAGGATCTCAGTGTTGTGGAAGTCCAGAGGAAGTCGACACTCATCCAGACCGTCAAAGATGAACACAACCTCTTCAAACCTGCAGATTCCTGCTTCTTTGGTTTCACTGAAGAAGCGATCAACAAGTTCCACCAAGCTGTACTTTTCCTCTTTCAGCCCATTCAGCTCTCTGAAGGTGAATGGAAATGTGAACTGGATGTCCTGGTTGGCTTTGTTTTCAGCCCAGTCCAGAGTGAACTTCTGTGTTAAGAGTGTTTTCCCGATGCCAGCCACTCCCTTTGTCATCACTGTTCTGATTGGTTCATCTCTTCCAGGTGGGGCTTTAAAGATGTCTTCTTGTCTGATTGTTGTTTCTGGTCTGTCTGGTTTCCTGGATGCTGTTTCAATCTGTCTGACCTCATGTTCATCATTGACCTCTGCAGTCCCTCCCTTTGTGATGTAGATCTCTGTGAACATCTGATTCAGAAGGGTTGGGTTTCCTGCTTTAGCAATCCCCTCAAACACACACTGGAACTTCTTCTGCAGCTTAGATTTGAGTTTACGCTTACAAACTCCACGATAACTTCCTGAATGAACACACAACAAAGATCAATACATCAAAGAACATATTTCAACATTTCCTCAGAGAATGAGTATATGAATATTGAATATAATATGTTGTTAAATATTTTGAGACATTAGTAAATGTCCCATTTATCCAGCATGTTAAATCTTTAGAGAAATCCTCTTACTGCTCTGCAGACGGTCAGCCAGCTCCTCCTGCTTCATTCTCCTTAGGAAGTGCAGTGTGATCTTCAGAAATGCCTCTCTGCTGCTCCTCCTCTGCTCTTCATCCTCACCGTCCAACACCTCCTCATCCTCCCTCTGACTCTCCATTAATTTTGGGTAATCTGGACTCAGAACCTTCTGGATCTTCTTTAGCTCATTCTTCACAAAAGTGCTGATGTTCTCCTCCAGCAGCTGGAACAGAAGATTATATGAATGACAAATCAAACTGAAATCATGGAAGCAAACATCAGATCCATGTTGGACAGACAAAAAGTGCAGCATGGAGATGAGTGTGGACACCATAGATGCAAAAGTAGTTGTTGTACATGTACAGACCATACATATGGAGTCCAGGTGTGTTTGATGCTGCTGGGCAGACTGACCACTGGGAACCTCTGAGCTATCCTGGTCCACTCTGTGGAGGAATCAGGAAGAAATAGCTCACAATATGTCTCTCCACACAGAGACAAACACATGGTAAAGGTCCATGAAGTGATATTTGGATGTTAACAGTGAATCAGAAGTAAACGTTTACTAGTCCTGTTGATTATCAGTTTGAAATCCTCACCTTTGATCAACAGAGTGGTGTCCATCTTTGAAGTTTAAAGGATCATACATAGACCGGTCACTCTTCATGGACACCCAGCTGGGTTCAGGTTCTTCCAGATTACTCCTGATAGAAACACAAGGTAAATTCTGCACTGCACCCACAACACACTGAGACAAAACCTTAGAGTGGTTAAATACAGTACATCGTCTGTACATTATATTAGTATCCAGCTAGTTATTGGTCACATTGTGTATGACCTATTATAAATATTTATTTTAGACATGTTTTAAAGCTGTATTCAGTGCGGGGTGCAGCACCGGTTTGAATATGATGCTGTGGGGTGACCATGATGGTGGAATAGTAATGTTAATGTCTAATAAGGATAATATTTTAATTTTAATTAATTCCAGATGGCAGAACTAGATTGGTAGCCCTTGACAGTGTTGTAGCTACTCAAGATGTGTTTTGGTCTCGTCTCGGTCTCTCACAAAGGACCGGTCAAGAATAAAGTTCCTAAACATTTTCTGATACATTTGTGTTTACATCAACATTAGCTACTGTCTGCTCTGAAATGTCCCACTTAAAACGTACCAATTTAGGGCATTGGTGGCTATTAGTATCTTTCCCTGGTATATATTCTGTATATATTCACTCTGCACTTTACTGATTTTTGCACTTCTGGTTAGAAGCTTAATAACATTTTGTTGTCTCAGTACCGGTACTTTTTGTTACTTTATGACAATAAAGTTGAATCTAATCTTATAAAAAGAGGAATAGATGTCTCGAAGCAGTGAGTTTCAACTGAGAGTCCTTTTCCTATATTTAGGTTTCAAGTTCTTTATTGTCAAATGATGACAGTGAAGCAGACGTTGGCAATAAAATAATAAAAGTTATCAGGCTTCTTCCAGTTGTGTTCAAACAATTATGTATAAAAGAAAATGAAAGACATAAAATAGGGCAGTTAAGGTAAAATATAATGCCGTCACCGTCCATTAAAAGAATTTTTAAAAACATCTAAAACCCGGCGATCTCACAATAAATAAAAACATCATTTTGTTTAAATCATCAGTTTAAAATCTTCACCTGTGATCAAAAGAGTGGCGTCCATCTTTGAAGTTTATAATAAGAGGGATAGACTGGTCACTCTTCATGGACACACAGCTGGGTCCAGGACCAGGTCCAGGTCTGTGCTGCTTCTGTGGGCTGAAACACAACACACACAGTGCTTTGAGTGTGAATAATGGTGGTGGAGTGATCTGAGTGGTGGACATTTAGAGATGGTCCTCTCACCTCTGAGCTTTGGTCTGGCTGTCATGTTCCCCACACAGAGTGGTTTTAGAGGGAGGGGCTCCCTCCTCTCTGTTCTCACACTGACTCAGCAGAGTCCACACCTTCATCTGGAGAGGAAACACTGAGAGCAGCAGTACAATCATTCATCAGCACATCATCACTCATTCATCCCTCACATCATTTCTCCTGGAAAAAAAGATAAATATCAGCAGCTGGTCCTCTGATTGGCTGCTTCTCTCTGTGTCATATCAGTGTCAGTTGAATCCTTTTGGCTTGTTGGACTGTTGCTCAGACTAAAGAAGCGGTTAGAAAACATGACTGAACTCTGGGAACTACTGAGGACCTTTTCTCATCACTTCATCACATTTCATTCATTCAACACAGAGAACTGATCAACACATGGATCAATAGTGGTTTGTTATTGGACAGAGAAGATGCTGCTGGTTCTCACTGGTCAGTGGTGAGGACCAATCAGAGCAGAGGAAGCTGCCATCAGCTGCTCTACTTCTATCAGTCCACTAAATGGCCTCATGGAGCTGTTTGGAGGATTTTACTGCTTCATGGAAATCCAATCTGAATGTCACTTTGTGTGGCGGCCATCTTTGATCCTGATATTTGGATGATTCAAGAGAATGAAACCAGAGAAGCTGCAGAAATCCAAGTATGTCTCGCTGCAGCCCGCGGGAAGACGGGGCTTGATGACAAGCCCACATCCAACATCCAAGTCAGCCATTTTTTATTTTTTGCTTCCGTCCCTCCCCATACACTGGAACGGACCAAGCCAGCCTGGTAGTGAAGCTGATATAGCCTCTTGGTTCACATTAGATGATAGAAACTGATGATGTAGGCTAAACACAAATGACATTTCATGCAACAACAATGAAGTGCTCATGTAGTTACTGTTATTGGGCCTCTGTACACTCAGAAGTGAATTTAGTGGTGAAATAGCTGACAAAAATTGTAACAAGTTTCCAGTTGTTGGCTGCTGCTACTACGGCAAACTCCCAATCTAGTTCATTGTTAATAAAGCAAAATTTCACCCTTTGTACATTTGGTTGTAATGGAGACTGAATTCTTGTTGTTAATATGAAAGTCCATGATAACGAAATAACACCATTCTACTTTAGAGGGCTAAATTAAATGAAATATGGCTCGTTTTCCGTTTGAACACATTGTCATCAATATTAACAAGCTTTAAAATGACCAATTTCTTTTCTTCAAATTTGGATATTGTTTCAAAATCAGAAATCAAATGAACGAACAGTGACTTCATCTACACTTAACTGTTGTTACATGAAATGTTGTTTGTGTGTAGCCTACATCATCAGTTTCTATCATCTAATGTGAACCAAGAGGCTATATCAGCTTCACTACCAGGCTGGCTTGGTGCGTTCCAGTGTATGGGGAGGGACGGAAGGAAAAACAACAACAAATGGCTGACTTGGATGTGGTCCCGCGGGGCTGCAGCGAGACATACTTGACATTTTTAGCAAAATGTTTTTCAGTTCCAAGGCTGGAGTTACTTCTACTGTCTTTTCTCTCTCAAAGTTTGTCACTTTTTTCAAAGTTTTTGTCTCTTTTTTTGAAGTTTGTTTACTTTTTTTGAAGGTTTTGTCATTTGTTTTGACCTATTCTTGCCTTTCTTCCTTACTTTTTTCTACTGTCTTTTTTTCTTTCAAGTTGTTATCTTTTTTTAAGTTTTTTTTCACTTTTTTCAAAGTTTGTTGCTTATTTGAATTTTTTGTCACTTTTGTCACCCTAGTGTTCTACAGTGTTTTTCCAAAGTTTTGTCGTTTTTTTTAAAAGTTTTTGTCTCCTTTTTCCATGATCATTTAAATGTTTTCCTGGTACAAGGCTGTTGTTTAGTAAATCGCTCTATTGACTTGTTTTTTCTACCAAATATTATCTGCGCTGGTGAGGGGGTACATGGCTTAAAAACACTGTTCAAAGGGGGAACATTACTGAAAGACCCTTGAGAACCACTGCTGTAAGCCATTTTATTTGACTAAATATGAGGAAGTACTTCATGTTGCTGCATAACAGGAAGGAGCCAAGTCAGGTTTTCTTTCACTAACAAAGTATTTTCTCCTGTTGATAGCCATCCTGACTATAGCAGGTTAACAGCTAACTGTACTCTTCAACAACACAAACAACATTTTTTACATTAGATGAAACTAAAAGATCAGAAATCAGCCGAAAATGTCACTTACCGAAAGTTTAACCTGGAGGAAACCAATCTGGATCACAGCACGGAGAAAGTGAAAGTAAAAAGCTGAAAAGAAGGTTCCCACAGAGTGAGAGAGAGAGAGAGAGCAAGAGACAGAGAGAGACAGAGAGAGAGGGAGAGAGGGAGAGGGAGGGATAGAGAGAGAAAGAGGGAGAGAGAGAGAGAGAGAGAGAGGGAGAGATTTTTTGATTTTTACAAAACCTTTATTTTCAGAAAGACGTTTCTTTCTCTACCAGAACATCATATTGTTTTTTAGATGCACAAAACCAATTAAAACCACATGTAATAAATAAATAATCTCATAAAAACACAGAATGAAAGACGAGCTCATCGTCCTGTACAGAGCACAGAGCCGTGGTGAAACACCACTGGTCTAAGAACTGCGTTACTGTATGTCTTTCATCAGAGAGAGGAACGTGAAGTCCACTCTCACTCTGGCCTTCACCAGAGACACATACAGCTTTGTCAGCTCTAGTCCACACACATTTTCTATCTGGTTTTTCCGACTTTTATAAATTGACAGTTTGGCCTGACCCACAATAAAATTCAACATTTGCCACTTATTTGCATTTTTCATTCTGTATCCAGCACCAAAAATAAAAGCAGTCTCACTAAAAACCTCTCCACAATCTAAAAACACAATTTTAAAAATGTTAAAAAGAGGTTTCAGCCTGTAACAGTCCAGATAGCAGTGTGTGATGGTCTCAGGGTGGAGACAGAAAGGACACGTGGAGGACACGGTGGGATTAATCTTAGACAGGAACACATTCACGGCCAGAGCCCCGTGGAGGATCCTCCACTGCAGGTCTCCAGACCTCTTGTTCAGCGGAGGCTTATACAAGACTCTCCACAGTGGTTTCAGCAGTCTGTCCTTCCACACCATGTCCTTCCTCTCACTCAGCATCTTATTGTGGGTGGCCAGAACACAGTTCCTATACAGACCTTTCCCAATCTGCATATGGAAATCAGCAACACGTGGTGTATGTTGTGCTGGTGAGTCAGTATTGTTAATTAAAAAACCAATGTCTGGAAAGGGGTCTCCAGAAACGGGAATTTCTGTCCAATTAAAATAGTTCTGCAGCATCTCTGTTTCTCCTTTGTCCAGTCTGTTAATCCACTCGTTCAGAATAGTTCTGGTGTGGCGGGCCGACCTCAGGCCCAGCAGAAAGGCCACTGCCTCGGTGTTTTGGAAACCCGGCCCCGCAGCCTCCACGATTCCCTTCAACGTGGTCACTCCAGCCCTCATCAGCCTCTCGGTGAGTCCAGGTCTGCTGCCATCCTTGAGATCAAGCAGAACAGAGATGCTGCAGGTTCCAGTCTGGTCCATTTAAAACGTGTCCATGCTTTAAAAAGTCCTTGGTAAAAAGAAGGCAAGTTACACAACGAGATAAAACCACAGTCTACTAAAAACAACGAAGCATCAAGACCCAGGCCTGCAACCCCCCTTAAAATGGTGCTGGCTACAGGCCTCCAGACAACATCATCATTTTCATATAAAAACCTCTGTACAAACTGTAATCTAAAAGCAGCTGTCCGGCTCTCCAAGTCCACCAAACCCTGCCCTCCCTCCTGCTTTGGCAGATATAAAACACATTTGGTAACCCAGTGCATCATGTCCCAAAAAAACTTTAAAATGATCGACTGTATGGTTTTTAAAAGAACAGCAGGGGGCTCCATACATTTTAACTTGTGCCAGAGGCTGGATGCCACCAAATTGTTAATGATTAGCACCCTTCCTCTGTACGACATGTGGGGAAGCAGCAACCTCCATTTTCCCAACTTCCCCTCCACCTTTTCAATGACTCCTTCCCAGTTCCTATCAGTAGTTCTCTGGTTACCCAGATAAACCCCCAGGTACTTTAAACCCCCCCTCTTCGTGGTCAACCCACCAGGAAGCTGAGGAAGGCCTCCAGCCCAGCTCCCCACTTCCAGGGCCTCACTTTTGGCCCAGTTGACTTTGGCAGCAGAAATTTCCTTAAACGTCTGAACAATATGTCCTAAACTATCTACATCTTGTTGGTTTTTAGTAAAAACTATGTTGTCTGCCTAGGCCGATACAGTAAAACGTGTAGTAAAACCAGGTAAAAACAGGCCAGTGATGCCAGAGTGGACATTATGCAGCATGGGTTCAATTGATCAAACATCCCAGACATTGAGCAGCCTTGTCTTATCTCCCTGTTTACTTTGAAGGGTTTACACAAACCTCCATTAATCTTCAGCACACTCTCAATGTTCTCGTACATTACCTTTATCTTGGCGATGAAACCAGGGCTGAGGCCGAACCTCTCCAGAACTTTCCACAGGTAACGGTGCTCAACCCGGTCAAACGGCTTTTCCTGGTCCAAAGAAACCAGACCAGTGTCTACGCCCAATGAACCAGAGACTGTCAAAATATCCCGAATCAACGACACAATGGACCTGCCGGGCACACAGTATGTTTGGGTCTTGTGGATGACCCGATCCAACACCAGCTTCAGCCTGGATGCCAGGACTTTGGACAGCATCTTGTAATCTGCACACAGAGAGACCGGCCTCCAGTTCTTAATGTCCTGTAAATCCCCTTTCTTCGGGAGAAGCGTCAGCACAGCCCTCCTGCAACTCTGCGGAAGCGAGCAGCCATCAAAACTTTCCGTAAAAACATCTAAAACGTCCCAGAAAGTTTTGTAAAACTCTGGAGGGAGACCATCAATCCCAGGGGCCTTTCCCCCCTGCATGCCTTGTAGAACTCTAAAAACCTCTTCCTCCGTCAGGGGCCCCTCCAGCTCCTCATTGTCATCCCCAGAAACAGAGGGCAGGTCTCTGCAGAACCTGGTGAAAGCCTCGTCGTCCTCTACGTACTCTGTGCTGTAGAGGTCAGAGTAGAACTCCACAGCTCTCTGTCGGATCTGGGAAGCTGTTGTTTATGGCTGTCCTCCTGCTGATCTCAGAGCGTGAATCATCCTGCTCTGTCCATTCTTCTTCTCCAAACTAAAAAAGAACTTCGTTGGAGAGTCCATTAAAGCAGTAGTCTGGAACCGGGACCGGATCAGTGCCCCCTGTGCTCTCATGCCCAGCAGGTCTGCCAAGACGGCTTTTTTAGACTTGAGGTCTTCAAAAAAGCCTTGATTTCCTGTGGACTCTGCAGAACTCTGCATGTCCACTATAGATATCTCCAGATCGTTCATAGACTCAATAATAATAAACTCAATGTCTCGAGAAACATTGAGAGTGTACTGCTGACAAAGCTGCTTGATTTCAACCTTCCCAATGTCCCACCACTGCCTCAGGGAACAAAAATCTCTCCTTCTATCTCTAAAACCTTTCCAAAAAAAAATAAAAACATCCCTAAAATGTGCATCTGAAAGCAAAGCCGTCTTAAAATGCCAATATGCAGATCTGGGTTTTATATTGACAATGTAAACATCACAATACACATATGAATGATCAGAAAAACTGACACGCAATATACTACACCCTTTAAAAACAATAAAACCTGTCTAGTCTAGCCATAGTCAACCAGTTGTCTCTGCTGAGGACCCATGTGTACTGTCTCTGCTGTGGACCCAGGTGTACTGTCTCTGCTGTGGACCCATGTGTACTGTCTCTGCTGTGGACCCATGTGTACTGTCTCTGCTGTGGAAACCATGTGTACTGTCTCTGCTGTGCATGGCGGTCTCTCCATACGTCTGAGAGACTATGTGTCTCCATCAGCCACTGCATGGCTCTTTTAGAAGCAGCATGTGGTTCATTATGGTTCCGATCTAAAACATCATCATGTGTACAGTTAAAATCCCCTCCCAAAAATAAAAACTCCTCTGGTTCACACTCACTTAAAACCGTACTGAGCTCATTTAAAAAAACAACTCTATCAGGTCCTGAGTTTGGAGCGTATACATTTATAAAAACCAGATTAAAAACTTCATACTGGGCTCTGACTACTAAGAGTCGGCCCTTTTTTCTTTCGTCTACAGTATGAGACTTTGGTAGAAAGTTTCTTGCAAATAGGATTGCTAGTATTTGCAATATTTGCTACTATCTTAGCAGCATCAGCTGCTAAGATGACTTAAAACCACCTCCCCATCCCATTCCCTCCTCCAGTCTGTCTCATTTAAAGTGTCGCTGTGCGTTTCTTGCAACATTGCAATATTTATTCCTTTAAGTTTTAAAAACTCAAAAAACTCTTCTTCATATCTCTGCCACCATTTATATTAAGAGTGGATATTTTAAAATTACTCATCAGATCAGATGTGAGGAGATACACACAAAAAAAGACACAAAAATTAAGACCAACAGCAAACAGAACGGTATCGCCACGCCGCTGTGCAGCGGGCATCGGCCGCTCGGACGCGGCAGCCGGCCCCAAAGCAGCAGCCCCCCCTCCCGGACCGGGAGGATTCGGATCACCTCGTCTCGGGCAGGCCATGTTTCCTGGTGAGCGTGGAGAACCCCTCTCCATTCACCATATGGAAACTAGGACAGATCTTAACGCCATGTTTCCTGGTGAGCGTGGAGAACCCCTCTCCATTCACCATGGCGGCTGCACACGCCGACCGGCGAGACGCCAGCAGGAGTCAAAACCACCCAAATAAACCTAAACTAATCACCAAAAACCAAAACTAAAAGAAAATATCAACAAAAGAAAAAAGAAAAATCTACAAATCGCTGCAGCTCACTCACACACGCTCTCAACTCAGAGAGAGGGAGTAGAAAAAGAGAGGAAGAGAGAGAGAGACTTTGCACTCTAAACTTTTTTTTTTAACTTTCTAACTACCAACTGTACCAAGACATGAGAGATAGATACGTCCTTCCCAGTAAGCACACATACGTCTCCACAACGTATGCAAAAGATTGCTTCATCTGCAATTGATCGCGGGTCATTCTGAAGCATCGTTTAATGAGCGTCTGAGCGTCTTATTATGATGGAATTCAATACATCGCAGCAACGTATTAACTATGTATGTTAGATGTATTACAAGTTCCTCAGTTGTTCGCGGGTAATTTGGAAGCATCGTTTATTGAGCATCTGGATGTCTTTAGGCTACTTTACACACGCTGTTGATGTGATGGACAGTGAATCTGAGTTCTGCCCAGCAACATATAGCTTTTAATGCGTTAGGCTATAGTGTGCTATTTTCTATAATAATTTGAACTTGTGTAAATTGTCTTTGGGTAGGCTACCCTGAAAAGCGCTTTATAAATAAAATGTGTTATTGTAAGTAATTGTGTGTGTGATAATTCTGCACAGAAGCCCCCCTCCCAGTAAAGCACACATCCACCCACTCTTACATTACATGACTACATTTTTGCTCAAGTCCTACTAACAATGAGGATAACTGGCCTGTTCATCTATCATATCTTATCTATCTATCTTATCAATTCATGTAATTTAGTAAAGATATTTCAAGTAATTTCATGTGACCTATATTGACCAGTTTTGTTAAATGGGTTATGCAGGATCACTTGATCGGCACATCTTCCTGAAATCTGTAGGCCTACTACGTAGCCTATAACAGATATCAAGAAGATGTACCTGAGACTGCATCTCTACGATGTATGACATACGTTACAACGATGTATATGAGCCTGCATCTCTACGATGTATGACATACGTTACAACAATGTATATGAGCCTGCATCTCTACGTTGTATGACATACGTTACAACAATGCATATGAGCCTGCATCTCTACGATTTATGACATACGTTACAACGATGTATATGAGCCTGCATCTGTACTATTATTTTGAGTCTTATTTCTATTTTTTGTGATTAACATTTTTTTAACATACAAACAGACACCAAATAAACATCACAACATACCAAATAAACATACAAACATAGGCTACACATCTCCCCCAGCAAAGGTTTTTAGGAGCCCTCCAGAAAGCTCAGCTACTTTCCCCAATTTTTAGTATGTAGCCTATATAGCCTATATCTAATCTTGAAAACGGTTATATGGCATTTTTCAAACACCCCCCACCCATCTCACAAACCCGCTCCTAGATTGACAGCACCCTTTACTCTTCAATCCCCTTTAAATAATCTGTCTATCATTAAACTATACTGGACCCAGTTTATGATATGTTTATCAATCCCGATAAGGATCGATCCATATCCTAGACCTAATAATCTGAATGAAACCTGGGTCAATTTTCTCTTTTTCTCAATTATTATTGTTGCTGTGCATTTCTCAACCCAACCAATTGAAGTAGTTTTTCCTTGTCGCTGTAAATAAAAAGGACCTACTGTATATAACAAGTGTCATAAAAAAATCTGTTGTCATTCTTCTCAGATCTCTAAGGATCAGGATTAATAACCTGCCCAGCAGCATTATATAAGGTCTTCATTAAGCTTAAACATATTTCATTCAATAAACTCACTTGTCTTGTCCCCACCTCTTCAAATCATTTGCATTATAAATTACGCTGTACAAGTCTCTGTCACATTCATTTTCTAAAATGTTTTCATTTATTATTATTATATTTAATATCTATACCTTTAAACTGCACTATGCAAGCAATCCTACAAACAGTTGCTTACACATTCTTTGTTACTATATGTGGGCCTATTACAGTTAAATGTATTGTCTTGCTGAAACTGTCATATATATTAATACACACCATAAAAGGTCAGTATGTGATTTAAACAATATTATTATTCATGATATGGTTTACTGACAAGTTTTCAGAGTAAGCTGCACATAATATTTACTACACTGCTAATAAACCACATGCTTGATGGGAATGATAGTATAATGGTTGAATTGTGAAAAACTTTCCAGTCTAAATGTAAAAAAAAAGAATACACCCACTTTGTAGTTTGTGTGGCACACCGAAGTAGGTGTCGACAAGACATTTCATGTATATAGGCCTATGGATATGATTAAATATTATCCCTCATATATACACATATATACATATATATGAGGGATAATATTTAATCATATAGGCTACATGATATGTGCAATACTGCAAGGTTAAGAGCCTATACTTTGCATTGTTGTAGTAGGCTATCATTAGCATTTACATTACTGTTAATCAGTCATCACTTGATTACACATTGTATTACAATTGTAATACAATTGTTATGATAGGCCCCTATAACAAGTGATACAATGTGCCAAACATAATGTGCCACATGAAGAGACAGTGCAGCATGACAGTAGCAACAGCTGAGAAGATTTGGGTCTGTGGTGACCAGGTGCACTTCACACAAACTTCCTTCTCCCAATCGCTCTCTTTAGCCTATTACAACACACACACACACACACACACACACACACACGCGTGCGCACACCGAGTGGGGCTCTCCGATGCTCGGAGCCCTGCCGCTGGAGGAGATGCGACGGCGAGGACAAATGGCTTGGTCAGCGACATGAACTCGTAGCGGTCGTTGGAGCTTCCGAGCACCCTGGTTTTTAGCGTTAGGAGAAGGCATTTTATCTGCTAATCCTACCGACGTAGACACTTTGGCGTTATGTAGGCTAGTTGACCCGCAGTGGTGAACTGTCCGCAGTTCTGGGCTGGTTGTTGCCATGTTCTGATTGTTCTCATCTCAGCTCCGCCGAGACAAAATAGACATGCCATTTAAAAAATCTTTCGTGTATTTTCAGAAATATCATGTTTTCAAAAGCATCACTTTCATCCAATTTTATGTGACATTGGAGCTCCTGAGCTCGACATTGGTCACCATATGTTGAGTCCCGGCCCAATTTAACCCCTGTATATAGCCTATATATGCCTATATATAGGCCTACACAGATATAGCTACACACACGACGGACCTTAATTCGCGCTCAGATGCAATTTCGGAGAAGACAAGAAAAGCTGCAATGTCAAACTCTCCTTTTATTTCAGTATTTCAGGAATTTAAATTTGTTACATTTGCTCATCATGCCTTTGATATAGAATATAGGCCTAGCAGCCATTCCATGGTAGCCTATAGCAAGAAGAACAATACACTTCACTAATGCTTGGTACACAGCTTTAAAATGTCCTAATAACAATGTTCTCACTTTTGGGTGCAATGATGTCCGATGGTGTTTCTGGTTATATACCATGTAGTTGCAGTTACAATGTAGAGACTGTTAACCAACCATACCAACTACAAAACTTCAATCAGCATTATGGGTTTCTGCAATGATTCCTTGGATGTGATTAAGATGATGCATATATGCTGCTAGCATCTAAGGATCCAATAGATGGGAGTTTCAAGTTGTGTTATGGCCAAATTACGTTCTGTTGAAGGAAAAACATATGTCACTTAATACAATTAAACAATAAATATTACATTTTTAAATACATAGTGTCAATATTACACTAACAACACACACCCCATATGCAATTGATACAAAAGGCAATCAGTCTTGCATCCCAGTTGTACAGACATGTTTTATTAGTGGAGTTCAATTCAGAATTTAGCACCATCCTTCCACAGAAACCTTTGGTCTTGGAAGCTCTCAGCAACATTATCAAATTGGTCAACTTCCACAAAAACTGCAGTAGGCCTACAGTAGTAAGGATGACCAAAGATAGTCTACAATGAGATATACTACTGTGTGCCCCCTAGGGCACAATGTAAAGTGCCAACTGAGCTAAACGGAATCTATGGTAGGCTACAGCTGTCAACTAATACATGGTACATTGATTACTTTACCCAGCAGAATAAAAAGTTGTTTAAATTACCTTTATCAGCTCCAACATTTAAGGGATAAACACATTTTATATATACACTTATACAGTGCTGCTCATAAGTATTCATACCCATGCTGAAGTTGACTAAAAAGAGGAATAAAAAAATCTTTCAAAAATTGATCTTAATGCCTTAATTAAAAAAAATTGGAAAAATCCAACCTTTTAAGGACAGCAATTTTTTTTGTGAAGGAATAATGTATCGTATTAAATAAATGTTCTTCCTTAAAATACAGGGGCCATAATTATAAATACCCTTATGTTAAATTCCCATAGAGGCAGGCAGATTTTTATTTTTAAAGGCCAGTTATTTCATGGTAAGTTTAACACAAAGTTACTAAGCAACCCAACAGTGATGGATTAACTGAGATCATGATACTTGCCGCCATTCGGTATCCGACGGTGCTGATAGGCTAAACCGAACGGCGGCAAATTTGAGGGGTACTTAAACGAAAACCGCGAAAATACTTCCCTTTCCCGACAACCTTTTTTCTTTGAAAAGGTAACGTTAAAATCCGAAATTAATTTACAGAGCCGGCATCCCACAACTTTTATAACCAATCGTCACATTTAGATTATAGGGCTACTTTGACAAACACTACGTAACATTAGCTAGTTACGTACTTCGTCACAATCCTTTTTTTTATTTTAGTTAGCTACCTAGCTACTAACATCTAATGGCGGCTAACGTTAACCTAGCTAGCTAGCTAGCTGTTAGCGGATACAATGGTAACGTAAATAAAATACGGTGTAATTATGCTTGTTGGCCAACCGTTAGTAACATAAGTAATGTTAAGAGCTTGACCTCCGGTGATTTTGGGGCCAATTAAAATTCGATTGCCTTTATGTAAATTAATTTTGAGAGTTGAAAAACTAGCTAGCTAGCTTGGATCACTTCGTCAAAGTGATCCAACCGTTCGCATTCGGCACGGAGCGATTAACGTTACTGATGTGTCCTCAACACGTAGCTAGCTAGCTAACGTTCTATCGGCCAGGCAGAGCCATAGCTAGCTAGCGTTTAGCCGGTAATTAATAGATCTTACGCTAGCGCTGGTGTTACCTACCTTTAGTAAGCGATGGACGTGCATATTAAATGAGGCTTAAGTGTCTGTATATCACGGATATTTGAAACAAGATAATCGAGCTATTTTCAGAATAAATGATCTGCGTCAGAATATTTCAACATAGCTGTAATGTCACTTTAACCATTGCCTGTTTGCTTTACTTTTGACAGCTGGGAACATTACCTGAATGAAGCAGTCTCCTCCATCCCCCTCCTTTAATAGTTTTGCTACTAGCTAGCTAATCCAAATCCAGGGTGAGGTCTTTAAACGGTCATACATTTTTCAAATGAAATGCTTTACGCTAAGACATGAAAACAATACTCTTAGAGTGTACTACTAGTGGACATGGCAACTCTCAAATAGACTGTTGTAATAACTTTTTGTTTACAGTAGTAGAAATAATGCTTGAAAAGGTTGAGCTCACCACAAAATGTGAAATGCTAATCTTATATAACGGAGTCTTGGCTTTAAAGTAGGTGACGGGAAATAAAAACATGCATTTAAAATAAAAGTGACTCTCTTTAAAATGTGTGGTACATGAAAGAAATGCAGTCCAATTTGATAAGCATGACACGTTAAGAGTCTAATCATAAACAAAGTAGTAACACTTAAGTGTAAACCAAAAACATATCCACCTATATGCACACACAACCTATATCCTTTTTTATAATTCTTTTTCTATGTAAATCAAGTTAATGATGATAATTAATGAACCCTTTATATACATATGCACATATATACATACACATACATATGTGTATACATATATACACACATTTTCAAAATTCACCTTACCTTTGTAACAAGTTAACTTGATTTACATAGAAAAAGAATTATAAAAAATGAATATTGGGTACACAATATATATATGGAATTTACTTTTATCTTTGCAGTAAGCTAACTGGATTTACTTACCTGTACATAATTGCTAATGGGTAATTAAAAATAAAGAGTTTAACTGGTTAGTATGTATATACAGTATCTCACAAAAGTACACTTAATACTTTACATTGTAGCAAAGTGTAATTTCTTCAGTGTTGTCCCATCAAAAGATATAATTAAATATTTACTAAAATGTGAGGGGTGTACTCACGTTTGTGAGATACTGTGTGTGCGTACAAACAAAATGTATACAATATGACCCTGATGTCATGCAAAAACACAACTTTTAAGAGGTTGGTAGGATGTTGTAATTGATGATGTCCCATTTCCAGATCATCCAGGTGAAGCTGTACAGCTGACGAGAGACAGACTTTTTTTAGACTGTATACATATACCTTTATAGTAAGTTTGTAAGTATAGTAAGTTAACCTTATTTACAAGTGTACATTGCAATTACAACTGCAAATTAATTAAAAAAATAGTTTAGCTAATTAGTAGTTTAGTTAGTATTATTAGTTAATACACAGAATATACACAAGTATGGCTAGCAATACACAGTCGTACTGGACACTGAGAAGGAGGTCTAGAGCAAGGGTCAGAAGAGTTCTTTGATGCATATGAAACAAACACAGAGTCCGACACAGAAGAAGGCACTTTGCAGGAAAATTTGGCTGCATGGGCAGTTGAGCACAACATCACTCACAATGCACTGAATTCATTGCTTCGAACACTTGGACAGCACCATCCACTGTTACCAAGTGACGCCAGAACATTGCTTAGTACACTGCGGTCCAGCAAGATTCTTGTCCAGGAGAAAGCTGGTAGTCAGTACCACCATTTTGGTATCCTGGAGTCTCTTTCAGTGGTGTTAAAGAAACACAAGTGCCTGTTAGAGGACAGTTCTCTTGATCATTTGTCTCTTCAGGTTAACATCTGCCGCTATTCAAAAGTTCAAACACACAGTTCTGGCCCATTCTTGGTGTTATTCAGAATTTTGCACAACATGACCCTGTTGTAATTGGTCTTTTCTGTGGTGCAAAAAAACCTAACAATCTTGATGAGTTAATGGAGGATTTTGTTGCAGAGATCAATGAACTTGAGAGAGGTTTTGAGTTTGACATGATAACACTCACATTCAAGCTGGCAGCAATGGTGTGTGATGCTCCTGCCCGGGCTTTTGTGAAACATGTCAAAGGTAACTCGGGATATCACAGGTGTGAGAAGTGCACAGAGGATGGTCTGTATGTGGAAAACCGGGTCACTTTTCCAAGGACAGACATGCCTGTTAGGACAGATCAAGACTTCAGTGACAGAAAAGATGAGTACCATCACCTAGGGACTTCCCCTCTTGAAAACACGTTACTTGAGATGGTTTCTGGATTTCCAATTGACTACATGCATCTTGTGTGCCTGGGTGTCATGCGCCGCCTTCTTCTCCTGTGGATCCAGGGTCCCCTTACCAAGGGGGTAAGCTTCGCTTCAGAACGCAAACCTCCGATGGCGCCATTTTGTTGCTACAAAGCGATCACCTCTTGTTAACCTCTGACCGCCATTTTTTTTTTACGTCACTTGACTGCGAATAACTTAACATCTGAAGCGTTTAAAGACTCTATTTGTCCATTGTTTATTTCTAAAGAAACACGACAATGTATAAAAGGCTCCATTACCTTGTACCTCACGTTATCGCTCCGTAGCAGACGTTTTTGTAAAAATAAGCTAACGATTGTGTCATAACCAAGTGACTTACTGTCACACAGTAGAGGAATTACCGTACAGTACAGGAGAAGCTCGCAGGCAGTTTGGACTTCCATTAGCTGTTTAGGTTTAATTACTAATGTTAACTAACATGTTAGTTAGCAATAATTAGCCTGTGCTTATGTTATCTTCTTACATACACCTACACTCTCCGTCTCTGTAAGATTGGGAATGATTGAGATTTCTGATTCTGAAAGACATTGTGAGCTCTGCTGTGTACCACAACTTTCTGTTGCTTTTCGTTGGTATCCACATTCTGTCCAGCAAAGCCCTGGTTGATGACTACTTGGATTATGCAAATGATGAACTTATTCTCTTTGTCAAGCACTTTGAAGAGCTTTATGGTGCCAAGTATCTTTCCTACAACATGCACAATCTTGTGCATCTGGAACAGGATGTCAGAAATCACGGTGTTCTTGACAGATTTAGTGCTTTCAGGTATGAAAATGCATTGTACAAGATCGAAAAGCTTGTTAGGAAGCCCACATGTCCATTAGCTCAAATTGTGAAGAGACTTTCTGAGGGGCCGAAATGCTGTTCACATGAGGAAATCTTTGGGCTCAGAAAGCCACACACTGCAGGTCCCCTTCCGCCATGGTTTCCCAGTGCCACACAGTACAGGGAGCTGAAGACGAAGACATTCACCATTAAACTTGATCGGGCCAACAGTCACATTTTTTTAAATGGTTGTGTTACAAGGGTCAGAAACATACTTTCTGTTGGGAGTGAGGTGCATATTGCATATAGTGCCTTCATGCATCAGGATTCTTTCTTTGAGTACCCGTTGTCCTCCACCACATATGGCATCCACTTTTTAGATGCCCTATCGAGCACAGTCAGATATTGTAAGTCAGACCTGATAGAACAGAAGGCATTCCTTGTTCCGCATGGGCGGAAATTTGTCGCTATCCCTCTGTTACACAAAGATGAAATGCTCTTCACGCGCAGCTCCAGCCTAAGATCATTCAGTTGTCCTATGCCATGAAAACAGTCCATTTCTCCTCCTAACTCAACTGTAACGCTGTGAAAGCTGCTGTCTTTGTTGGATGGTATTCATCCAACATCATATGACCAATGTGAACCAGTTCTAAACAGTCTCTCCCCTGCACACAAACCAGTGCTTCCTTAAAAGGCATACTATGCAACTTTTCCAGCTTTGGTCCCCCTACAGGTTGTCTCATTGGAACTACAGCTTGCGAGTAGTGACATTGTATGATTTCTCACTTGCTTTAAAGTCAGCCATAAAAATATCTTTCACATGGAGTGGTATTGTTAAGCCGAATTGATTGACTTGCTTCTCTGGCCACTATAGTTTGATTGTAGTTTGGACTTCAGCTGTTAAAACTTTTGGCTCAGTCACAATATTACACACATCCTAAGACGGTAAGCATATTGCCTCACTTCCGGTGTTCTTGTCTTGTGTTACGGACGCTAGTTTGCTGCTATTGTGTAATTTAGCGGCAATTTGCCTGGTTTACATTTAAACAAACCTTGCTTTGCTTAGAGCCTGCATCAACGGGGCATAGGCATGTGTTTAATTTAGCGGCTATTTGCCTCAATTGCATTCAAAATACAACAGTTATACTCAAGCACTTATAGCTATCTTCCCTTACGACTGTCATTGTAGTTTTGGACTTAAAAAAAAAAGCTGTTAAAACTATGGCTCAGTCACAATATTACACACATCCTCTATCAACCTGATCCTTTACCGTTATTGTTTACTGTTAGCGTTCCATCATTGACTGTAAATAGATGATCATCTTTACGGTCACTGGTTTCTTTGTTTGTGCTTTCGTTAAGTTAGTTTTTTGCTGTTGTGCTTTTGACTCGTGCCTTTCATGCCCACAGCGGTAACACTTCTTTCTGTACTCCTCACTTGGTGACCAATTATGAGTTATGAAGAACCTGTGTCTTACCGTTTTGCACTTACCTCTTTCGTGTCTCTTCTCCACTGCGTTCTGAGTCAAGTTCTCCATCGTTGCAGCTTGTTGGTCTGCTGCCTCCATTGTCTGTGTGATTTTTCAAAATCATCCTTGTTATCCTCACATTAGAGCTTAGATCGGGCCCAAAAAATCAAGCCCGACCCTGCCCGAGCACGTTGTGTCCGAGCCCGGCCCGGCCCTACACATCAACTGTAATTATGAGCCCGAGCCCAATTTAAACCCGAAATTTTTTTTATACGTGGGCCGTTATAACTGACGTTCTCAACTAGTACAATTCAGACAGAGTTGTGTGAACTGCAGAAATCTGTTTGCAATTATCTTAATGAATAATGCAACAAGGACGAAGCATGTAAATTGCGCTGATTGTTTATTCAGAACGGATCGCAAATGGATCCGAATGAAGAAATGTAAAAAAAAAAAAGAACAATGATGAACACAGAAAATGAACAAGAATGAACTCTAATATAATTTAAGAAGGTTTTAGAATATAGAATATTTTTAAACAAAATAAATAGCCTATGTTTTAAGCCTATTATAAAACGCACTGCAAAAACGCTGCTTTATGTCCCTAAAAAATATAGATTTTTAGCAATGATCTAAAACTTACAAAATGAAAAACAATGAACATTGAATGGCCTACTCTTATAGGCATATAAGTAAGCAAGTTAATATAAATAAAATAATTTGAAAACACAACAAATATGCCTATTTTGATATTTTAAAATGCAGGCCTAGTTCAATAACTCAAATCTCACATCGAGTGACCAAGGGGATGGGCTAATGACGCAGGGTACAGTGATTACACTCCAATACCAAAAAACATTTACATAAAAAATTAACAAAGTAATGTTGGATTACACTAAATGAAAAAGTCTTATTAAACTGAGCAGGTTCAAATCCTCCAGGTTGACGGGCCCGTCAGTTCTGGTCGGTAGCATCCTGCCTGTGTATGAGCCTGTAAATGAAGTTTGGGGAATTGATTAAACCAAGGCTATGCTGCCTGCTATACATAAATGTAACCATTATATAATATCATATTAATCACAAAGCTATAGCCTACTTACATGGTTCTACATGTTGTCATGCAAGAACAAGATTGCATCCACAGTTGCTGGTTTCAGAGCGGTCCTCCTCTGCTCTATCGTTGACCAGCTGCGCTGAACATCCGCTCGCTGCTGCTGCTGCTGCTGCTGCTGCTGCTGCTCGCTGGAACGCAGAGGACGGATCTTGCCAGCCTGGCTAGTTTGGGGAACACCAATCCGTTGACTTTCCACCATTTCAGTAGGTCCCTGTCGTCATCCATGGCATGCCTCTGTGAAGTGTACATGGCCACATCATCCTCATCTGGTTCGTTACCAACGTCTTGGTTCTCCCACTCAGCAGAGTCGGAGTCTCTCCTGGGCCTGGCTGCTGGTGGTGTGAAGCCAGTGTTGGCTCACAGCCGCCGCAGCATCTTCCTCCACAGACAAGAGTAGGGTGCGAACGTGGGCATGTACTTCAGACATCTCTTCAGGAGACATCATCCTCAGTTTGTTGAATTTGGGCCAGAGGAAAACAGCAACTTTGTGCAGCATGTTCACCTGGATTTTTTGTATTATGAACTCGGCATGTCTCTGGCGCACAAAGGCTTGCTGCGGAGAGTCAGTGGGAGAGGGCTGGCAGTGTCTCTTCAGTATCTCAAGCCAGAGGCAGACCAGGTTTATGGTTGTATATTTGTCGCCCTCCAACTCTCTCTGGGCATTATAGAATGGCTCCAAAAAGGTGACCAGAAAGCTCAATAAATCAGGTGCAATATTTTCAATGCACTCAAGCTCACTGCGTGTATCCAGCTTCTCTCGTAGCTCCGGGTAGATGTCCTGCACTGACTTGAGTGTGAGGTAAACTGTGCTAAATCGTGTCTCCCCCATCTGGAGCACTGACTTCAATAATTGCGCAGCCAGGCCAGATTGTTTCACATATCTCACGAGCCCTTTAGCAGCTGATATGGTCTCTCCTATATCCGACGCGTCGTCAGCCAGTGCGTCGGCATGCTGACCGTGGCGAAGGACAGTATTGATTAGGTGATCGAGACAAGAAAGTCTCCTGTATGATTCCAGGGCTTTGATTATGTTGCTGCCTTGATCTGTTACCCACACTATTCGGCTGAGGGAGTTTGGGACAAGGCCAAATTTGTTGACCAGCAGGCACACTATCTGGCATCTGATATTTTTCCCTGTTTTAGCATCCTCCACGGGAAACATTGCTGTGGTGAAAGTTTTACCAACTAATGTATAGTCGTCGGTGATATAATGGCACGTTATTGTGATGTAACTTAGCTTTTTGTAATCATCAGTCCACATATCTATGCTCATCCCTACATCTCCATTCTTCAGAGCATCTTTGAGCGTCTGTGCCAGAACTTCCCTCCTCTCATCGGCCTTTTCTAGGCAAGCCATGGAAACAGTGTTATGGTGAGGCAGAATGGACTGGGCCGAAACACGACCATAAGTAGCACCAACATTAACCAATTCTTGAGCTAGCCCCTGGAAGCCCTGGCCACTTACAATGTAAAATGGCCTTATGTCCCTGCAGCAAAACTCAACGCATCTCTCTGTGAGGGCTTGCCTCGCCCTCAGGGGGGGTATGCTTGGAGAAGTTACAAAAGATGACATTGAAGGCTGACTATCATCTTTTCTGCCACCACGGCAAGCCTGCTTCATGTGTCTGTTCATTGTCGAAGTCCCTGTTTTTTTGCTGTCATAGGCAAACAGCGTGCTGCACTTAATGCACTCGACAAAGCCGACACATATGTTGTCACTTCCCACGACTTGCTTAAACTGGTTCCATACCTCCGACTTTCCTCCACACTTACTCAAAGTTAATTCTCCTGTTTTTCTTTTTTTCTTGACATCTTCAAGCTCCATGTTGCACTTAAGATAGCCTACCCTACACAAATACAGCAGCACAGTAGGCCCGGTGTGATGCGTGCGAGAGGAGGAGACTCCGCGCATGACACATGCTGCATTTTGTAACTGTAACTACTTTTGTACAAATTTTTTACTTTAACATAGCATATATAGATTTATAATATTTCTGATTATGGCATTGCTTTCTCCCCACCCAATTAGGCTAATAAGGCAATGGATAAAAAAATTTAAAAAATTGCTTGATCAAGGGCCCGGCCCGGCCCGGCCCGGCCTGAGGATAGTGGCGGAAAATAACGGGTCGGGTCGGGCTCGGGCTCGGCCGAGAATCTAAACTCTACCTCACATGCACAAAACTGTTCATTGTTTTGTTGTGCTTGTGCCTGTTGTCTAAACACGTTTCTTATAATTTTATACAAGATAAATGTAGTACAGAAATGTTTAAAAAAAATAGAATTGTATACAATATTGTTTTTAGGGCTTTTCTCTTTTTTGTGGGACTTTTTTGTCAATGTTTCAAATTATAGAAAATGTACCTGATACTAGAATTTGAGGAGTGTAAGGAGACTGCTCCCATTGCAAAGAATTGGATGGA
>NW_021166713.1:105953-140953 GCF_004354835.1 Perca flavescens
GTATGCGTGAAATAAAAACTGCTGTGTCTCAAAGACGTTGACAATCCACGCGCGAGAGCTGATGGATCGTTCCAGTCACTTTGTCATGTCTTCACTTCGTTGAAACAAGAGAAGAAAGCCTCACTGATGTGAAGAACAGGACAGAGATACATATAGAAATGCTCTCTGCCTGCCATATGCCAACGATGGTAAGTCCATCATCATCGTCTCTGCCTGGGCACGCCCCAGCTGGCCGCACATTTGTTGACAAACTTTGACGCGCAAGCGACGGTGAAATGGTGATTCATCCCTTTATTACAAACACCATACAAACTATAGGTGGGTATCCCGTGACGTCACACATTAAAGACGGCGCCATCTTTAGGACCACCCAGGGACCGGAAGTAAACAGTAAATATGCCTTCTATCTGCTGTGCCGTGGGCTGTGATAACAGCAAGTCAAACACTCCAGACTGTGCAATGAACACTTTATTTCGGGTAAGTTAACTCCTTAACCGACGTTAGCTAGCTAGCTATGTTAGCAACCCTACCATAAGATAAGTTGACATGTCACACAACAATGTTGATGATGACAGTGATTCACAAAGTAAGCTCAGTCACAATTATTGCATCTCTGCTCATCAATGTTGCATTATTTGATTTTCGGTCAAGTAACGTTACTTATTTCTAGAGCTAAAGTTACAGGGAGGCTACACCAGGCACGTAACTGAAGTAACTGAAGTGTTCGTTCACGTTGCGTCTGCTGTAACCTTCTGCTATGATCAGTGAACTGGCTACACCAGATGTGATGGCCGCGCTTATGTTAAAAAATAAATAAAATAAACTAGTTTTCTAAAACTATTATTTGCGCGTCGCGAACAGAGCGTTTCACTTACTGGTGTAGCCTTCCTGTTAGTGTCACACACTGTTCATTAATGTGTCACTATATCTCATTCTACCCCTGTAGGTCAGAAGAGCGAGAATCCATTAAACCCCGACTATGTGCCAAGTTTGTTTGCTTATCTCACACCTGAGCAACGCAAAAGAAAAATAAATGGTTACAGCAAATTTGAGCAAATGCAAGCTGTCAAAAGAAAGAGAAGGGCGCATGATGTTGGACCGGTGGCCCCCTGTGATACCACCAGCCATATGCGGATGGATGACTGTGGAGACACCTCAGCTCAGGAGGGTAGAGGTCAGACAGCTGATCACAGCTACTGTAATTCTGCAGTCTATGCTGAGAGCAGTGTACCATGCTCCAATGAAGCCTGCAAAGAAACTGTGAGGAGACTGACAGAAGAGTGTACTGCACTGAGGTCAGAGGTTTATCAACTCAGGGAAAAGGTTAGCAAGTTATCCTTCAGTCAGGAAACCTTCAAGGACAATGATGACATGGTGCAGGACTTAACTGGCCTTCCATCCTTTGCCAAGCTGATGGTTGTCTTCACTTTTGTGTCAGCATTCCTCAAGGTGGGACCTGGATTGAATCCCTTTCAAAGCTTTTTAATGACTCTAATGAGAATGAGACTGAATTTACCACTGCACTTCTTTTCATGTATATTTCATGTGTCAAAGCCTACTGCGGGCCGGATTTTTAACAGTACATTAAATGTCTTGCATGATAGGTTGTTTAGATTTATACTGTGGCCCAGTAAGGAACAAATTAAAATTAGTTTAGCCATGTGTTTCAAAAATGGTAGTTACAGAAATTGTACATCCATAATAGACTGCTTTGAAATTTTCATTGAGAGACCTAAAAACTTGAGAGCCCGAGCACAAACATACTCACAATATAAGCACCACAATACTGCCAAGTACTTGATATCAATAACTCCACAGGGAGTCATATCGTTTGTGTCTCGTGGCTGGGGAGGGCGAGCAAGTGACAGGCACATTACAGAGAACTGTGGCTACCTGGGAAATCTGTTACCTGGTGATTTGGTCCTAGCAGATCGAGGGTTCTCAGTAGGAGATGCTGTGGGATTGTACAGTGCTCATCTCAAAATACCTGCCTTTACTAGAGGGAAAAAGCAACTGCATCCAAGTGAACTTGAGTATTCAAGGGGGCTAGCAGCTGTTCGAATTCATGTTGAACGAGTGATTGGTCTTGTGAGGAATAAGTACACCATTTTACAAAGCACAATACCCATTTCTCTCTGCCTGACCGCAACTCCAGGAGAGCTTACATCTCTTGACAAAATTGTCAGAGTGTGCTGTGCTCTGTGCAACGTTTGCCAATCTGTTGTGCCCTCGCAATAGCATGGCATGGGTGTCAGTAACATTGTTTTCCTTAGTGTCACAATGTTAAACAATTGTGTACAAATGTAATATATTTTTGAATCACCATTGACGGGGCTCGATCAGAGGGGCGGGATAAATGGTTGTCTTTCAAATTCCCTTTCAAAATTTGGTTTTTCCAGCTCTCAAGTCAATGGAGAGTGCCTAGATCCCCCTGGCTGCAAAATAAATTAAAATAGGGTGGTCTAGATTTTCTATTGGCTGAAATTACTTGGGAAATTATTTGTTATTCATTCAATTACAACACTGTGATGTTTATTTTACATGGTCACATTGCAGTAACAATACATGTGCCATTTATAAATTTTTCACTAGGCAGTGTTGTAATGTAACAAAATACAAATACTTCACTACTGTACTTAAGTAGAATTTTCACACACTTTTCTTCTCTCTCATATACATATATATATACATATATATACATATATATATACACATATATATATACATACACATATATATACATACACATATATATACATACACATATATATATATATATATATATATACATATATATATACATACACATATATATATATACATACACATATATATATACATATATATACATATATATACACATATATATACATACACATATATATATATATACATATATATATACATATATATCATATCCATCAGAAGATTACTTTTGATACTTAAGTACAGTAAATAACAGACACTTTAAGACTTACTTTAAGTAATATTCTAAAAGGAAACTAACTTCTACCAAGTAATTTTCTGGTAAGATATATATTTTTTTTAATTTAACGTTTATTTAACCATGTAGGCTGTTGAGAACAGGTTCTCATTTGCAACGGTGACCTGGCTAAGAAAGCGTGAGGGTGCGAGACAACATTCGGTTTCACATTTAATACAATACAATACAGGAGTACAAAATACAATAGGCTACATAAAAGCTACATAAAGTGCAGAATAAGGAGCCATTACAAGGCTGACACAAACGTGTGGTGAGTAAGCCGAAGGATATGTGAAAGTGATAAGCACATAACGCAGTATACATTAATAGACAGTCTGTATCAGTGCTTCAAAGGTCAAAATACAGATATTGCAAAATGTGGACTAGTTAATGAATTAGAACTGTTACAATTATAACGCAATAAGCATACATAGACGGTCTGTAAGAAGCTAAAACGTGGTAAAGAGCCAAATACTTGTACTTTACTCAAGTATTGCTTTCAAGTATTTTATACAAGACAGTCAGCTCCCCTGTCACAGACTGATAATACTAAACTTGTTTTCTGCACTCCACACATTTCCATGTCTTAGGCACCCTGGTCAGCTTAAGGCAGGTCTTGTGAAAGTGCTTTCGCCTACAGTTTCCAGATGTGCAAATGATGACATCTGTGCCTGCAGGTTGACCACAGTAGCATCCCCTTCAGGTGGCTGTTTTGTGGCTGTGTTGTATATGGGAGTAAAGCGTGGTGCTGTATACCATTTCCCAGAAGCTCAGGTAGCACTCCAGTCTTGATGAAATTCACCACTTTGCCGTAAGCATCGTGGAAGAAGACAGGATCATATGGAATTGGCTGGGTGAAAACTTCCTGTGGTGTCCACACCATGAAATCACAGTAACTCACCTCTGCAATGTGCATTTGTGCCTGCACTTGATACATGTACTTGTGGATATGTCTCAGTGCCATGACCCCATCCTCTCCTATGCCAAGACAGAATGAGGAATCCTTGCAGCTTTCAGTGAGGGAGCAGTTCCTGGTTTTGAAGGGGCATTTTATCTCTAAAACGCCATCTCCATGGCAAGTGCAGGCTACCACACCATCAGGTGATGCTCCAATCCAGGGGAGTTCTGGGTTGATGATGAACCCTGATGCCCTCACCTGGAAGTTTTCATGGTGGTCTTGCATCATAGCAACATAGCTTTCCCTTGCTCTGTCCTCATTTTGTTGACCCCATCTGACAAAGATTGAAATGTAAGCATGCAGGTAAATATGGTGCAAAATATGAGAGCTTGTAGAATACGATGTGAGAACTTGTAGAACAATAAATCTGTACTTCTAACTTCAAAATTTGCACTTGTAGAAATGTTTACGCACCTGTCGCAGAAATTTTTTTTTTAACAAATGAATATTTTTTACAAGTGCAAATTTTAACATACAAGTTCAGATTTTTGTTTTGCAAGTTCTCACATCGTATTCTACAAGCTCTCACATTAAAATGTGAACATGTCTATCATTTACCAGGTGTTGCATTATGACAATTTAAAAAAAAACATTGATTTACTTGTAAATACTTATAAACAGTGGCTTCACAAATATATCACACTATTGTATACAAGCTGTAAGCCTTAGAACAAACTAGACCAATTAATCTTGCTTTATGCATGGTTGTCTAGCACAGTAGGCCTATGAATAGCTCTCCTATGAAACTGTTCTGTTATCGATGTACCTTGTTGCCTCAGTGGAGAACCGAGAAGCACGGGGATAGCAAATTCTTTTGATCAAGGATGCAGGTGTGCCTGCTCTGGCTGCCTCACTGAAAACTGACGCTGTGACTCTTCCTGCCCTCTGATCAAACCATACTCTAGATTTACTTTGCTCCCTGGTCTCCTCCTCAACTATCAAACACTGGGGAAAAAAATTAGTGACACATTACTATTTAGAGATTAACCTACCACTGAAGAGTATAGATTGACTAAAACTGATTACATTCAAGAAAACCATCCATAGGAATACTTTCAAAATGGAAAGGCTAAATTTATTTCACCTAAACTGATACAATGAAATATTAAGAGTTGTACCAAAACAGCTTGATCATATTGCACTCCAATACAATTGAAGTAGGCCTATGGCAAACTAAAAGGAGAATGTTTATAATGTTTACATGTTGCTTTGTTAGATGTAGATCATCAAAGACCTTGGTACTCTCAACCAGCAGCAAGGGAAAGTCCATCTCCAGCCAGGTGCTTGAATACAATGTGGAAAGAGGAGCTGGCAAGTCCAGTTGCATCACCTTTGGGATGTACCTGTGAGAGAGAAACAGAAACAAGACATTTTAAGTGACAAATATATAGTGTATGGAATATTTAAAGTGACCAAAGAACATATGTGCAGTTAAATATTCTAGTCCTGTAGTAATTACTCATTATAATTAGCCCATGTTTTTGTTTCCCCCCTGTCATAACTGAGATGAGTTGTAAAGTATTATGTGCAAGCCACAAAAGAGCTCTTCAGTCTCTCTGTGGAGCAGAGTATCTTACCTGTGGGAGTGGCCCTCAATGACAGAGAGGATGGCACTCTTCTTTGGTTTGGACTCCTGCAATTCACTATTATGAAGCGCCTCAAAGAATGCTTGGCAGTCTTTATCTGATGGTCTGATATCAGGACAACCAGGACCTTGATCTTCACGGCTTGAACATGGCTCTTGTTTATGAGAGAAACTGATGTTGCAGATCTCTTCATATGGTACCCCTCTGACAGAGTTCATACTTGTCTGAGCCCAAGCACAGGGCTTCTCGGTGCAAGCCTGCAGCAGCAGCCAACACAGAGTACAGAAGAGCTGCTGCATGAGAGCAGACCTCTCCTAGGCCTGCCTTACAGGTGCAATGAGCCATAAGTACTGTCCCATCCTCTTGGACTGTGATCCAGGGATGTGTTGGGGTCACAGAAAGGTTTTGGGAATGCTTAACCTTAAGTTTGAATCACAAATTGAGAATTATAAATTTAGCAATACAGCCATATTCCATCCATCCATCCATCTTCGTCCGCTTATCCGGTGTCGGGTCGCTGGGGAGCAGCTCCAGCAGGGGACCCCAAACTTCCCTTTCCCGAGCAACATTAACCAGCTCCGACTGGGGATCCCGAGGGCGTTCCCAGGCCAGGTTGGAGATATAATCCCTCCACCTAGTCCTGGGTCTTCCCCGAGGCCTCCTCCCAGCTGGACGTGCCTGGAACACCTCCCTAGGGAGGCGCCCAGGGGGCATCCTTACCAGATGCCCGAACCACCTCAACTGGCTCCTTTCGACGCAAAGGAGCAGCGGCTCTACTCCGAGCTCCTCACGGATGACTGAGCTTCTCACCCTATCTCTAAGGGAGACGCCAGCCACCCTCCTGAGGAAACCCATTTCGCCGCTTGTACCCTGGATCTCGTTCTTTCGGTCATGACGCAGCCTTCATGACCATAGGTGAGGGTAGGAACGAAAACTGACCGGTAGATCGAGAGCTTTGCCTTCTGGCTCAGCTCTCTTTTCGTCACAACGGTGCGATAGATTGAATGCAATACCGCACCCGCTGCGCCCGATTCTCCCCACCAATCTCCCGCTCCATTGTCCCCTCACTTTCGCGAACAAAACCCCAAGGTACTTGAACTCCTTCACTTGGGGTAAGGACTCATTCCCTACCTGGAGAAGGCATTCCATCGGTTTCCTGCTGAGAACCATGGCCTCCGATTTAGAGGTGCTGATCCTCATCCCAACCGCTTCACACTCGGTTGCGAACCGATCCAGTGAGTGCTGAAGGTCGCAGGCCGATGATGCCATCAGGACCACATCATCTGCAAAGAGCAGCGATGAGATCCCCAGCCCACCAAACTGCAACCCCTCCCCACCCCGACTACGCCTCGATATCCTGTCCATAAATATTACAAACAGGATTGGTGACAAAGCGCAGCCCTGGCGGAGGCCAACCCTCACCTGAAACGAGTCCGACTTACTACCGAGAACCCGGACACAGCTCTCACTTTGGTCATACAGAGATTGGATGGCCCTGAGTAGAGACCCCTCACCCCATACTCCCGCAGCACCTCCCACAGTATCTCCCGGGGACCCGGTCATACGCCTTCTCCAAATCCACAAAACACATGTAGACCGGTTGGGCATACTCCCAGGCTCCCTCCAGGATCCTTGCGAGAGTGAAGAGCTGGTCCGTTGTTCCACGACCAGGACGGAATCCGCATTGTTCCTCCTCAACCCGAGGTTCGACTATCGGCCGAACCCTCCTTTCCAGCACCTTGGAGTAGACTTTACCAGGGAGGCTGAGAAGTGTGATACCCCTATAATTGGCACACACCCTCTGGTCCCCCCTTTTAAAAGAGGAACCACCACCCCAGTCTGCCACTC
Source organism: Perca flavescens (assembly GCF_004354835.1). NCBI lineage: Eukaryota > Metazoa > Chordata > Actinopteri > Perciformes > Percidae > Perca > Perca flavescens. The sequence continues at coordinate 113,329 of NW_021166713.1, forward strand.
CTTTGGCACCGTCCCAGACTTCCACGCAATGTTGAAGAGGCGTCAACCAGGACAGCCCCTCCACACCCAGAGCCTTGAGCATTTCTGGACGGATCTCATCAATCCCGGGCTTTGCCACTGTGTAGTTGTTTGACTACATCAGTGACTTCCGCCTGGGAAATCGACGACAATCCCCGTTATCCTCCAGCTCTGCCTCTAACATAGAGGGCGATTAGTCGGATTCAGGAGTTCCTCAAAGTGCTCCCTCCACCGCCCTATTACCTCCTCAGTGGAGGTCAACAGTGTCCCATCCTTACTGTACACAGCTTGGATGGTTCCCCGCCCCCCTGAGGTGGCGAACAGTTTTCCAGAAACACTTTGGTGCCGACCGAAAGTCCTTCTCCATGTCTTCTCCAAACTTCTCCCACACCCGCTGCTTTGCCTCTTTCACGGCAGAGGCTGCAGCCCTTCGGGCCCTTCGGTACCCTGCAACTGCCTCCGGAGTCCTCCGAGATAACATATCCCGGAAGGACTCCTTCTTCAGTCGGACGGCTTCCCTGACCACTGGTGTCCACCACGGTGTTCGTGGGTTACCGCCCCTTGAGGCACCTAAGATCCTAAGACCACAGCTCCTCGCCGCAGCTTCAGCAATGGAAACTTTGAACATTGTCCACTGGGTTCAATGCCCCAGCCTCCACAGGGATGCACGAAAAGCTCCGCCGGAGGTGTGAGTTGAAAGTCTGTCGGACAGGGGCCTCCTCCAGACGTTCCCAATTTACCCGCACTACACGCTTGGGCTTACCAGGTCTGTCCAGAGTCTTCCCCACCCCTGACCCAACTCACCACCAGATGGTGATCGGTTGACAGCTCTGCCCCTCTCTTCACCCGAAAGTGTCCAAAAACATACGGCCTCAGATCAGATGAAACGATTATGAAATCGATCATTGACCTTCGGCCTAGGGTGCTCTGGTACCAGGTACACTTATGAGCATCCCTATGTTCGAACATGGTGTTCGTTATAGACAATCCATGACTAGCACAGAAGTCCAACAACAAACAACCACTCTGGTTTAGATCAGGGAGGCCGTTCCTCCCAATCACGCCTCCAGGTGTCTCCATCATTGCCCACGTGTGCGTTGAAGTCCCCCAGCAGAACAATGGAGTCCCCACTGGAGCCCCATGCAGGACTCCAGTCAAGGTCTCCAAGAAGGCCGAATACTCCGAACTCCTGTTTGGTGCATATGCACAAACAACAGTCAGAGTTTTCCCCCACAACCCGCAGGCGTGGGAGGCGACCCTCTCGTCCACCGGGTAAACTCCAACACAGCGGGCGCCAGCCGGGGCTTGTGAGTATCCCCACACCCGCCCGCGCCTCACACCCTGGGCAACTCCGGAGAAGAAAAGAGTCCAACCCCTATCCAGGAGTATGGTTCCAGAACCGAGACTGTGCGTAGAGGTAAGCCCCACCAGATCTAACCGGTAGCGCTCCACCTCCCGCACCAGTTCCGGCTCCTTCCCCCACAGAGAGGTGACGCTCCACGTCCCCAGAGCCAGCGTCTGCCGCCCGGGTCTGGTCCGTCGAGGCCCCTGACCTTCACGATATTTCATGATATTTAAATTCAACATATATACCATTATCTACGACTCATAGGTATTTTCTACATTATGTTTTCGCTAACAAACGTAAGGTCAGTTTTAAAAAACGAAATTCCATTGCCAATTGTTAATTATTATCCTAGCTAGCTTTGCTACCTATCTAGCACCAGGTAGAAAGTTAGTAGCGTAGCTAGTAAAGTTAAGTAAACAAATATCTTACCTTTCCTGTAAATAAGAAAAGTTTCTTCATCTCCAGATGATAAACTCGAGGATCATTCACCCATCCTGATTTAAAATACATGTACGCTTCAGTGCTCTTGTATGCCTTAAGGGACTCCCCGGTGTAAGGAGAAGGATTGTGGACGAGGTAGATGTAAATGTCGCCAAAAGACATGTTTGGCAAGCTAACGACAGATTTCAGCGGGGTCAGTAGTTGATTCGGAAGTAAATACGGATCAAAACCCAAAATATCAATTTTATTGTAATAGCGTTGCTTTTCTTTATCAGAGAGATGAGCGATTTTCGTCTGAGTAACGTTAGCAGAACCCGTTTCTTTGGGGTTAACGTTTGCCATTTTCCCTGGAATCATAGACAGTAATATTAAGCCTGGAATCTATGCCTGGAATCGACGGTTGGTGGCGCTACGGTCCTAAAGATGCGGCCACAACAAAAAGGTGACGTCATTGATACCCATGTATACATATATCAACAGGCACATGCAACCTAGCTAGCAGGTGAAGAACTCAAACAACAAAATCACCAGCTAACTTACTTTAAATTTGCAACAACTATAGACTAATACAATAACAGGCTTAAATAAACCCAAAACATAAGTTATATGACTTACAGTTCTCACGGACACACACACACGCTCGCGGTGTGAAGCGCACCCGCGCTCCGAGATGCACTTGGCGGCCTTTTGTGCCTTTTTTTGACGACCTTGTTAAAGCAGTTCCACAGCTTAGGGCCGCCCCAACTGCAAAGTGCTGCGGGAAACACTGCACTAGACTATATAATGTATACAAAAGTCTGTATAAAAAATATATATTTTTGTTCTCGCTTAAAATTGTAGGCAGGCTACTTAATAGTCCAAACCTCCAGGACCTCTTAACCTGGGGCCCTTGCTGTCATCAGGTCAGCTGTTAGCTGCTAGCTGTTAGCATCCTTGTTTTTCCGGCCGCCACGGCATCACTATTTTATGAATGAAAGATGGTGGAGAAACGTCAAAGTGCTGATAACTCCTCTGTATCAAAAAAGAAAGTAAGGCTCTATCTCGAGAGTTACCTCAACTTCGGTGTTGGGGGGGCTCAGCTTTTCTTGGACATGAGTGGGGGGGGGTGCCAAGGAAAAAAGGTTGGGAACCACTGCTATAACACACTACTCTACAACTAGCTCTCTCAAGCAATAAGACTAAGTAATTAACAAATAGTGTGTTTATAAACAAAGCAACAAAAACACAAGTATCTCACATGTCTGTTCAAATTATTTTCTAGCAGTTGAAAGAACAATTTTGGAGGCAATAGGAGGTATTGAGCTGCAGTTGCAGCACCTTAGCTCCGTGGTGCTGTCCCTCGTCGACAGACAGCCACCAGTACCACCAATGGAGGAGGGGGAGAGAATTTCTTCCCCCACTCACCATGGACAACTTCACCCACCTGGACGGGCTGCTGGCAGATGCTGGGAGGAGGCAGAGAATGGTATAATAGTAAGTTAGACAGCAACCCTCGATTTATGCTCATATTTCTCTATTTTCTAAGATCTAGTCCCACTCAGAATTGTACCTAATTTATATTTTTGTTTACAGATGTCCAAGTTGTCACTGGTTGGGGGGCAAACGATTAGGAAAACGTGTTGGCGTATTTGTGCCAAGGTGTTTGCCCCCCAACTAGCAGCACAGCTGAACTAGCTGAATTAATAACTTGTAATACACTACTAAAAGTTTGATTTCACTTAGAGGTGCATAAAACAGATAAATGGTTAGATAGAAATAAAATGGTAAAATATGTTCCTCTCAATATTGAAATGTTACGCTATTATTGCTAGAAATCTCCATCCCTTATACGTTGACTTAAATGGCATAAACAAACTTGAGAAGTCATGTTCTATGGAAATATAAATCAATCCACAACAACGAAATCAATAGCTATAGTTTAAAAAGCTAGCTCAGGTAATAGACCTTTTTCACGGCAGACATGTTGACATGTCATAGTAGGAAAAACACAGGTGTATTCAAAACCATTACTGATGGCTGCATTCCACTTAGGAGAGACCCTGGTATTAAACCATTACTGATGGCTGCATTCCACTTAGGAGAGACCCTGGTATTAAACCATTACTGATGGCTGCATTCCACTTAGGAGAGGTCCTGGTATTAAACCATTAATGATGGCTGCATTCCACTTAGGAGAGGTCCTGGTATTGTGCATGCTGACTCACTGAAATATCTTACTGGGACACATAATGGAACTGAGCCATCGTTAAGGTTATCAATGTCAGCTGTGCTTTTCCTACTATGACAAGTCAACATGTCTGCTGTGAAAAAGGTCCATAACTTTAGCATAAGTATATTAGCAATTAACAATGTATAGATATAAATACATTAATACTGCATCTGCGTCTAATAACATTTCACATATGAAAAATGTTTACACTATTTTACTGTTACAAACTTGTTAAATATCACAAGAGTTAATGTTAATTCTTCTTTTTAAACTAACAAAGTTAAGGAGACTAACTTTCCTGATTCTAATATATATTTGTGTTATTAGTTATAATTAGAAAACCCAATTTATTTATTTTTACCACGAATCACGAATACATGTCTGTCATTTGGGGCAAAGCAAACGACAGAGTGAAAAATTATAATAGTATCCCTTCGCTATGTTAAAAACAAAAATTAAACATGGGGTATCACGGAAGGAGCAGGAGTCAGGATGGAGGTAAGTGAAGGTGAACTTTATTATACAAAATCCAACAGGAGGAACAGAGAGCAGGTCCACAGGCAGCATTCCAACAGGTACAACAGGTAGGAAATGAGAGCAAGTCTAAAAGTCGTCACATACACATACACATACACATACACATACACATACACATACACATACACATACACATACACATACACATACACGTAACAGACGTACAAGACCAGACAAAGAATGAATGTGCCTCTGCTGCTTTTAAAGATGGTGGACTGATGAGGTGCAGGTGGTGAATTGATGACGTGGCATAACTAAGTGCAGGTGTGAGTGATCAGTGGTCTGATGAAGTGCAGGTGTGAATGATGAGTGCTGATGATGGTGAATGGGAAAACAAACTGAAAGTCCATGACAACCAACTGAATGTCCATGTAAACCTGACATGGGGGGCCAGGAATCGACTTGGCTAATTAGGAAATAAAACGTCTCCCCCTCCACTAACACACAACATGAGAAACATCGTTTTCAGCATCTTACTGAGATATTACGAATTACTTAAATAAAATATACTGTATACCTGACACAACCAATACCTGTCAATTTAACGTTAGCTTAAAATGAAAATTAACGTCACTTCTTGTCACATTAAATTCAACTTGTTTTATCAGTAAAATCTTTCAACTGTTTTAAATGCTATTCTATGTTGCTTATTTTTGCTATTTATTTTGTATTAACATCTAAAAGCAGCACAAAAGTCTTTTCGGAGTCTTTATGGTCAGAACAGGTTAGATGATCGTCCCAAAATGGCAGCGGCGACATCTATATAGCATCATGGCATCAGCAGATTAGCTAGCATTTAGCGTTAGAGGGCTAACTTTAGCATCGTGCCATTAATTGCGTGCCATTAACGACAAACTGATTCAACAAAGTTACTTAAATCATCAATTTTATATTGTACAGGCTATGCAAAAATAATTTTTAATATCAATATTAATAACACATTAAACATAACTAAACTTAACTTACCATTTGCTCGTCACGTTGCTCTGTCGGACCCTGGTCGGACTGACAGTTCCGAAAAGAAGAAAGTTGTGCCTCCTGAGCACGTGTAAAGGACCCCACTGCCTGACCAAATTGCCAGACTGTACTATCTTGTAGGCTATTGACACAACCTGTCGGTTGAAAGGCGGTACAACTGGTTTAGAAAAAATCTCAGATGGGAGATTTTAAAAGTACTCTTCCCAAAACATATTCCACTAAATTAAACCAGTCTCTTATTCACTTGCTGTGCAGAAACCATTCTATACTATATTTATCCTACCTCTATAAAAAAAACGAGAATGTAAAGATAAAACAAAATAAATATTATAATAATTCGAATTCGAAATTTTCTTGCAGCAGCAGCAATGAGAAATCCGGTCCTCCAGACGCCCACGGAAGCGGAGGCAGAGAAAGCCATTAAGGAATTCCTCCGGTTGGCACCTGAGCGCCACCACCGCCGGGCAAGATAGCTACATGTCCAAGTTCTTTTCTTTTCATTTTTTATTATTTGTTAATGTTTTGTTAACATTGTTAATGTTGTTAATTATAATTAATAATTAATTAAATAGTCTAACATAAATGTTTTGTTCAGCAAAAAGTGAGAAGTTTACTGGTCTTGTTTATACCATCCTACAGAGTGATTACGATGTTTTCAAGTGATTAGGTTAATAATCGTTTGTCATCTTCTAGAAATGCTATGATTTTCTACGGATTAGACTATGGTATTATTGGACTGTAACTGTGTATAGTTTATTATAAAGTAGTAGTAGTAAAATGTTAATTAGGCCCCTAAAATCTTCTCGGTGTACTTAGATAAGTCCTTATTTATTTTATCAACATTTAAACAGTAAAGGTATGTCAGGAAAACATATAATATAGCGCTTGACATCTGCAGACGGTATATAGGATATCCGGTGGATGTAGAGCCTGACATCTGTACTATGTATAACAGATGTCAGGAAGATGTATATGAGCCTGCATCTCTACGATGTATGACATACGTTAGAACGATGTATATGAGCCTGTATCTCTACGATGTATGACATACGTTACAACGATGTATATGAGCCTGCATGTCTACGATGTATGACATACGTTAGAACGATGTATATGAGCCTGCATCTCTACGATGTATGACATACGTTAGAACGATGTATATGAGCCTGCATCTCTACGATGTATGCCATACGTTACAACGATGTATATGAGCCTGCATCTCTACGATGTATGCCATACGTTACAACGATGTATATGAGAGCAGCGACATCCCGGGGACGTCGTGCCAGTGAGCAAATGAGCAATCTACTACGTATCCCCGCCGCATTTTGATTACATCAACAATACATTGTGGCGATGTATGTGTGCTTACTGGGTTCACATTACAAACATCCAAAAGATTTTGAAAACATGAGTTATAAATGAAAAATAATCAGGACTTTTAGCATGTATAGAGCCAGCATATTTCCACTAGACTCCATGTAAATAATCAGGACTTTTAGCGTGTATAGAGCCAGCATATCTCCACCAGACTCCATGTAAATAATCAGGACTTTTAGCGTGTATAGAGCCAGCATATCTCCACCAGACTCCATGTAAATAATCAGGACTTTTAGCGTGTATTGAACCAGCATATCTCCACCAGACTCCATGTAAATAATCAGGACATTTAGCGTGTTTAGAGCCAGCATATCTCCACCAGACTCCATGTAAATAATCAGGACATTTAGCGTGTATAGAGCCAGCATATCTCCACCAGACTCCATGTAAATAATCAGGACATTTAGCGTGTTTAGAGCCAGCATATCTCCACCAGACTCCATGTAAATAATCAGGACTTTTAGCGTGTATTGAACCAGCATATCTCCACCAGACTCCATGTAAATAATCAGGACATTTAGCGTGTATAGAGCCAGCATATCTCCACCAGACTCCATGTAAATAATCAGGACTTTTAGCGTGTATTGAACCGGCATATCTCCACCAGACTCCATGTAAATAATCAGGACATTTAGCGTGTATAGAGCCAGCATATCTCCACCAGACTCCATGTAAATAATCAGGACTTTTAGCGTGTATAGAGCCAGCATATCTCCACCAGACTCCATGTAAATAATCAGGACTTTTAGCGTGTATAGAGCCAGCATATCACCACATGTAAATGGGTGAATTAAGGGTTTATTTCAACCAAACCAGAGTGTGTTTTACGATGATAAAAGTAATGATTATTTTTTTTTGGTCCGTTCTGGATCCCGACGACGACTTTAAACTGGAATGATTTTAGTTCAACCAGAAGGAATGTTTCATGTTTTACTGGGTCAATAAAAAAATACCAAAATTATAGCATCAGATGTTTAAGAACAACAAAGTTAAGAGATCGAGTTCCCCCGTATACCTGGAAGTAAAATACTAGTTAACTGCAGAAAGTACTTTAAAAAAACTGAAGTACTCGCACACATTTGGCACAAGACTGACAAGTACTAAACTGCAGAGGACTCGGAACTAGAACCCTGTATTCTGTAGATAAAGAAATGTTTTTTATAACTTCAGACGCTTCGGCTACATTGAACGCATAATGTGTGGACCCGTTTCACCGGAGGTTAGAACGTCAACACAAAGGAAGAGGAAGGGGACGGACATCCGCCTAAAAGAGGGACATCCGCGGAATTTCCTGTGGCCACGGGCAATCCCACAAGTGGAACGTCGTGGATATAGACTCATTTACAATCTTGTCAACACTAGAGAACTTTTTGTAACTTATAACCGCAATATGCAAGTTTGCCAGATTGGGTAGTGGATCTGTAGTTCGAATGAGACATAATGGGACAATTCCGCTTCCAACCTGTAGGGGGACCAAGAGGGAAAAGTTCTCTAGTGTTGCTTTAATTAGAGATGCACCGATTGACCGGCTGGTGAGCGTAATTGGCCGATTTTCACGTGATCGGCCACGACCGGTCAGTCTGACATATGCTGATTTTATGCTGGTCAAATGCTGTAAATAAATAACATTGTAAAGGCTACCATACACAATGTATAGTAATTATATTAAGGCTAGCAAATAATAACAATAAACCCACTATTAATTAACATGATCTTGATGCAGTGTAACTACTGTAGCATGTAAATAATGCACATAAAATACAAACGTGAGAAAGGGTGTTCAACAATCGCCATTATATCGAATCAACAGCCACGTGCTACCTAGCTAGCAGGTGAAGAACACAAACAACAAAATCACCAGCTAATGAACTGACAACATAAGTTATACGGTTCAGTTCTCAAGGACGCACACACGCAATCTCCACTTGGAAATTCTTCAGCGTGTGTGCAATATGCAACACTTGCAAGGAAAAAGTAGGGCGTGGAGGGACGACACCAAAAACCTTTGGAACAGAGAATCTAATCGACACTTGAGACTTCACCCAGCTGAATTTGTGAAGTTTGACGGCTAGCAAAGGCCAACGCCAGGAGCTAAAGGTAAACACCAAGCTCAAACTAGCACTGAGCCATCCACAAGTCAGCAACCTCTGTTAGCTTTGTAAAGCAAGGAAAGGAGCAAAGGCATAACCGGAAAGATAATGATGACTTCCAACTACACCAAGTCATGTTACAATGTCATTGGGGAATCGACAGGAGGAGGGTGCATGTGGTGTTGCGAGACAATGCAAGGCACATGGTGAAAGCACTGAATGACACCAACTTGGCTAGTTTGCCCTGCATGGCGCGTTAAGGATGACAGCTACGATTACTTTCAGTTCATTCAAGAAGGTAAGTAAAACGGTAACCCACCGATTTTTCACATCACACCTATTATCGCATGCCAATATGAGTCAGTTCTTGATTATTAACAGGAAATTGTATAAACCTCATGATTTATGTTATGTAATTTTCTAAAACAGAACCAAACAGTTTATCCGGGTTATTTCATCATATCATATAGATGTGGTTGTGGTGCCAAACAGCTTTTAAGTGCATTACTGCCACCTTCTCGGAAGTGCATTACTTACAACCTGGTGTCTTATAGTCCAATGAGATAAAAAGGCATTTCCATGTATAGGAGTATTAGAGTATTAGTTGCAGGGATGCAGGAATTTTACAAAATTACTGTATCAACTGTGGTAAATAGTTTGGAAATTACAGTAAATGTTTTGGATCTCAGTTTCAGCTAAATTCAACCTGCCAAATGAACCTGATGTGAACCTGCAGGACTCCTCAGGAGTTGATGTAGATGCTGACATTTTTGATGAGTTAGTGAGATCTGCTGCAGTATCTTTCAAGGTGTCTAATGAGGACTCTGGTAAGACACAGAAATGCTCCTCCCATTGCATTTACATTTAGGGCATTTAGCAGACGCTTTTGTCCAGAGTGACTTAAAATTAGTACATCTGTCAATAGGAACAGAAACAACAATATTGCTATTGGTACAACTTTACATGTTTGAGAGCAAATATGCAAGATCAGGCCACTGTGGTGATGTTGCCTTATGTAAAATATATTTTCCAAATAATATTAAATATTATAAAACTGCCTCCCTCCCCATTTTCTTCCCTTAGCTGAGAAAGAGGTCTCTGAGGCCTCCTTCTGCTCAGATGAGGGGTCATTCTCACCATTGAGTCTGTGAGGTCATTCTCATCAGTTGAGTCTGTGAGTTCAGGCTCCACTGTAATTACAGAATGCACCAAAGCACGGAAAAGGCAACTGGTAGAAGGACCACCTGACAGTAAGGCAGCAAAAGATGTAAGTTGTTCTTAGGTTGTTGGTGGAATGTCAAACCATTTTCAAAATGCATAGCACGTTTACATGCAACCTCTATGTTACAGATGGTCTATGTAGCTCTACATCAAAAAACCGGGGGTGAAGACATATTCAAAGAGTACAATGTGACCAAAGGCCTTTCTGATCAAACAAGAAGGAAACTCGTCAACATCCTGGTGGCAGATATGATCGAGAGTCATGGGTAAGTTAAAGACGCTGTGTAAAATGAAAACAGAATGCTATTATTTACAAATTATGTTAAGAGGAAAAGGTTTATTGTTTTTTGGAAAATATATTTAATTTTGAATTTGATGCCAACAACACTTCTCAAAAAAGATGGGACATGGGCTTTTTTTTCTGGATTCTCTGAATATTTTCATGATATTATGTACTGTAGATGATGAAATCCCCAAACTTCTTCTCAAGTTCATGTTAAACATTCTTATATTGTTTCATTATTTGGCCACACAAAAGGTTAACCTTTACCTCCAGATCTGCACTTCTGATAGACTTGGATGCTTTTTTTTAATACTCAATCATGATGCCAGTTAACCTTCCTCCTTTTGCATTTACACAACTTCATCAACCAAATCAAAATGTGCTTATTTTTTCCATGAAATAGTCAAATTTGTATTTGTCAACATTTATGTCCTTTTTGCAGCAACCTTTTAGGAATTGGGGTTGTATAGTCTACTGCATAACTGAAATACTTGTCAAAATATCCATTCTCTGTTCTTAAGCTTTTACACCAGCCATGTTAATTTATTTGAACTACATTTCAAACTGACCCTATCTTGCTATGGTGTAGGAGGGTCCCACCAATCAATGTCCGCGTGACCTATGCCCTTGGAATAGTCACCCTTTTCCCCAATTTGAAGGACACAGCTTCACCAACTGGTTATGTGAGTATTACATAACAGGAACCTCTCATTTTTGGTTATGTATAGAGAAAAGCCGTCCTGATACAGACACCAGCTTTGATGGATTTTAATATTGACAGTGGGTCTTGTCTGTTTTCTCGTCTGACAGGAACATTACTACGATCCTCACAGTGGCCAAGGTTACCTGGCTTACAGATTGAAAACGGTTCAGCGCAAATACCACAAGTGACTTCAAGAGGACCTCCAAGTCTGCTAAACAACATGGCCCTAAGACCCTGCGTGAGACATCAACATCTGAGCAGCTGTCAGGTGATGAATGCAGAGAAGCGATGTCAGTGATGAAGCATTCAGCGGACCAACCAGTCATTAAGGAGAAAATGAAGGCAACGCTCAAACACCGTCAGAGTATGCTACACGATCCAGACCAGTCTTCAGGCATCCTAGATGACTTCCCGATTCTTGGATACACCAGGCTTGGTAAGAAATATAGAGACTAGCTTGATGTACTAATTATGAAATGGGTTAAATGTTTTGACATGGTTTCTGTCTGTGTTAGATTAACCAAGACTTCACAATGCTATTTGGAGAAGATGTCTCGGGCAAGTTTATTGCAAAATGGCCAACGTTCTACAAACCTAGGATTATCACTGTCTGCAAAGGCCTTCGCCCTGGTACACATGTGGATGACCTTCTGTCTGCTCAAGAAGAATCAAATGATTATGGTAAGTGTACACGGATTGTGTTTGCCAGTGTTCTTCATGAGCTATGACTGTGTATACTCATGGGATGTGGGTGTTGTCATACTAATCCACTAGGGTTGGGACAGTGACTTGGCAGCTATCCTCCTGCTCGCTCATCTCTTGCCTCCAACCGCAAAAAGGACAAAGACATGGGAAAATCAGTGCCACTGAAGCTACTGACCATGTGGTCAAGTTCATGAAGGTAATGTTCAGGACATAGATGGTGACTGAATGTTGCCTCACCTCTTTGAACACTTAATTGACCCATGATTTGTCACTTTCTTTGTCAGCTGTGTGTATCTCCCCCTCACAGCAGTTAAAGGGACACGGCAACATTTAGAGAAATTAGCTTATTCATCATCTCCCCCAGAGTTAGATAAGATGATACATACCCATACTTTGTCTCTGTCTGGCGGTAACTCAGTCTGACACACCCACTAATAGCCTAGTTTAGTATGGCTTATTGAGGTGGGCAGAAGCAACAAGCCTTATAGCTCTCAAAGTAACAAAAGAACTCCAACATTTCCCATTTACATGTTGTGGCTTGTAGAGTTACAACATAAATACCAATGTAAGAAGAGACTAAGCGTTTTCTAAGCATATACTGTACATACTTGGAACTATGTTCTCATTCAGGCAAAGTACTATCAATCCGGTGTTACTTCTGCAAATCCCAAGTAGCAGTGCTTTGCCTGAATGAGAATGTAGTTCCAAGCATGTACACGCTCAAAAATAGCTGAGTCTCTTTTAGATTTAAATTTGTACACACTGTAATTATAGTAGTCACATTATGCAAATAGGACGATGTTGGCGTTCTCTTGTCACTTTTGGGAGATAGGCTAGTTGGTCAATGAGTTAATGCTAATTTAGGCTAATGGTGGGTGCATCAGACTGAGTTACTGCACGCACAGTGACGAGAAGGGTAAGGATCACCTTATCCAACTCTGGGGATAACATTTAAAATATTGGCATGTTCCTTTAAAAGAAAACTCCTCTTAGTGAAAGATAGGTAGACATGGGATATTTCATCTTGTTTAATCCATCATTCAATTTTCATTGCATATATTTTAGGGTTGCAGTCTGGTGACCAAATGGTTGAAGTATATTGTTTACATAAAATGATTTGGTGATATTTTATTCACTGCTGTGGTGGCACTGTAATCCAGGAGGCCAAGATAATAGAATTTTTTTTATGTATGTTTCCCTTGGTTGAATGGACATTCAATAGATCCCAGAAAGCTCTGCTTTTTATGTGCCACGTCATTTAGAGGTGTTACCTGCCCATCCAGCTAAATGATTTTTCTGCCGATTTGGTGTGTAAACAAACAAAATACTGTTCCTAATTTCTCCTCCAACAGTTTTAGGTGGGGACAAGCATGGTGACATTCCTTGAAAGAGTTGGATCAGCACAGCCCTTCCTCCTCTGTGTTGGACAAAAGAAGAGTAGTATCCAGAAGTTTTACATCATCCTCGATCAGAAGGCCATTCCCTGCGTGGCACAGACAGCTGTGGCTGCCTTCGACGAACTGTTTAAGGCCCACTTCGTCTTTGCTGTATCCTACGATGAGGCCTTGTGCAACTTCTACACCTTCATTCAGACTACAGTGTATGGGATTGACGTCGGCACTACAAAAGAGAGTCCCCGGGTCAAGGAAATCCGGGCAAAAGTATATCATATTGAGGTTTGAAGATGTTCACCTGTTACATTTGCAAGGTACAGCACAAAAGTTGTTCTGCTTTTTTTCAACATTTGAAGTTCAGTCATGCTTTGTACCCAGGACGCACATTGCGTTTGAAATGTGGCGAGAATGGGTGTTCTTCTGTTTTTTACACATATTGTGGATTCAAGAAACATTTATTGAGAGTACATGGAGACTGTGTAGCTTCAAGTTCTGTTCATCCTTTGGACAATGTTGACAGTAATGTTTGTGTTTCTGATCCACTGCCAAGTGCAGTTTCTCTCGTCAGTTACCCAGCTCCTCTTGAAAAGAGACAGTTACTGGATATGTGTAGCTCTATTGTCGCTCAAGTACAAGCATCTGGAGTCTCTGAAAGTACTGTTCAGTCTTTAGTTGGTTCAATGGAGGAATTTGTAAATGACATCCATGTCCAAGCACAGGACACTGTTCTTAAATGTCTTTCATCTGAGGTAACTGAACAAACTCTGCATAAAGTTAAAGAGTGTTTTGAGCATCTTGAAAATCCATTTTCATTCCTCAATACTGAAACTAAGAGGCAAAGACATTTTGAGAAAAAATGGAAAATCGTTGAACCAGTAGAGCATGTTCTTGGTGTGCGTTATGATCTACGCAAGGATAGAACTACTGGTGTATACAGTCAAATTCCTGTTAATGACAAATTTGTTTATGTGCCTATTTTGGGAACTCTTGAGTCAATGTTTACCAACCGGGAACTCAGCAATTGTTTCCAGCAAGTAAAGCATCATGAAGATGGCATTTTCAAAGACATTAATGATGGTTCATATTTCAGAAATCATCCATTATTTTCACAACAAGAACATGCTCTTCAAATTCAGCTTTATTATGATGATTTTGAAACGGCCAATCCGCTAGGATCTAAAAAGGGAATTCACAAACTTGGCTGTGTTTACTTTATTTTAAGAAATTTGCCAATGAAGCTGAATTCAGTTTTGATGAACATTCATCTTGTGGCGCTTTTTCATTCAGAGGACTTGAAGAAGTATGGTTTTGATCCAATCCTACAGCCTCTTGTTCATGACTTAAAAGTTTTGGAGACACAGGGAATCCAGGTGCCCTTTTCAGATACACCATTAAAGGGGTCTGTTATTCAGGTTACTGGGGATAATTTAGCTATGCATGGACTTTTTGGTATGGTTGAATCGTTCAGTGCAACGTACTGTTGTCGATTTTGTTTAACTGTCAAAACCTGTTTGCATTCGGTCTTTAGTGAGGATGACCCAGACTTAATTCTTCGCACAAAGGAGCTCTATTCAGAACACTGCAATGCCATGGTACAAAATCCCACTCTAGTTCACTCATTTGGTGTTAAGAGAACCTGTCCCCAAATGCACTGCAATTCTTTCATTCCTCAGACAATTACGCAGTGGATATTATGCACCCACCTACTAGAAGGTGTAGTACAGTATGAGTTAAAGCTTCTTTTTCAGTATTTGGTGAAGGACTTCATTTCTTTAAATGCCCTCTCTCAAAGGATTCAGAGCTTTAACTATGGATACAGTGAGAGAAAGAACAGACCCAGTGGAGTCAAAGTTAATGATGATAGCAATGACCTCGGGCTCAATGCCATCCAGTCTTGGTGCCTCCTGCTACATACTCCCTTGATTTTTGGAGACCTAGTTGACCAGAATAACAGTTATTGGAATGTGATAATGCTTTTGATTCAGATCGTCAACATTGTATTCTCACCAAAAATAACAGATGGTATGACTTATTATTTGAAGCACCTCATTTCTGACCATCACAAACTTTTTAAGTTGGTGTTTACAGATAAGAGGCTCATCCCAAAGCATCATCTGATGATACACTACCCCAGATGTATTAGGAAAATAGGTCCACTTATACACATGTGGTGTATGCGGTTCGAAGGCAAGCACAGCTTCTTCAAGAAGTCGGTGAAGAATTTTAAAAACTTAACCAAAACATTAGTCAAGAAACATCAGCATCAGTTGGCTTTTCATTGGGAGAATTTTTATTTCAAAAGATTACAGTTTGGTCCTGTTAAACATGTCTCAACTAGCGATCTGGAGGGCAGTGTGGTCTTGAGGTCTTGTCAAACTTTGAATGTGTCTAGTGTCTCCACTACTTCCTGGGTGAAAATCCATGGAACGGAGTACCAGATTGGAATGTTTGTCTGTACAAGTGTTGAAAATGAAATGCCTACTTTTGATAAGATTATCAATATCATTATCAAAGATGATGAAGTGTTTCTTTTGGCCACTAAAGTTATCACCATGCATTTCGATGATCACCTGAATGCATTCATCATTGAGGAGGTGGATGATGTGTTCAGTGTAATTTGTGTGGCTGATCTGATATATTACAGACCTTATGACAGGCAGTTTTTCACCTGAAAATGATGAAAGAATGTATATTGTGCCCTACTGCAGTTTTGTCTGAAATGTGCATTGAATTGTCAAAATGGATTCAATACAAAGGTCATTTTGTAAGATTTCTGCCATTTGTCTTTTTATTTCATTTAGTGGGGTATGGGGAAATTTGACACCCGATAGTGTTATTGGTATTAACACCTAGTAGTGTTAACTATTACTCATTTTCAACACTGAGTTTTGTTGTCTTAACACTACACTGGTGTTGGTGTTGACGAAAGCAGTGTTCCTTTTTAATATTTTATTTTAACACTAACACCAGTGTAGTGTGAATACAACACCATAAAGTGTTGTATAGTGTTGGTGTAGTGTTAAGTTTTGACAATATAGAGCGTTAAATCAACTAAAATTGGGTGTTACCTTTCTAACACTTTCAAAAATGTTAATTTAACACGATAGAGTGTGGATGCATATAGACACTTTGCTGGTGTTAAAATTAACACTGTGGGTGTTAATTTAACACCGACAAATTTGCTGTGTACAGCCAGATGTTCGTCCCCTTCCTCTGTCTCTGTGTCGGGGTTCTAACCTCCGGCTGATTTGTGAGGACTATGGTTAACTGGTCCTCAGATCTCTGCAGGGTAAATCCAGACAGCTAGCTAGACTACCTGTCTGTCTGTCTGTCTGTCTGTCTGTCTGTCTGTCTGTCTGACAGCTAGCTAGACTGCCTGTCTGTCTGTCTGTCTGTCTGTCTGTCTGTCTGTCTGTCTGTTTGTCTGTCTGACAGCTAGCTAGACTGCCTGTCTGTCTGTCTGTCTGTCTGTCTGTCTGTCTGACAGCTAGCTAGACTGCCTGTCTGTCTGTCTGTCTGTCTGTCTGTCTGTCTGTCTGTTTGTCTGTCTGCCTGTCTGACAGCTAGCTAGACTACCTGTCTGTCTGTCTGTCTGTCTGTCTGTCTGACAGCTAGCTAGACTACCTGTCTGTCTGTCTGTCTGCCTGTCTGTCTGTCTGTCTGACAGCTAGCTAGACTACCTGTCTGTCTGTCTGTCTGTCTGTCTGTCTGTCTGACAGCCAGCTGACTACCTGTCTGTCTGTCTGCCCCACTGACAGCTAGCTGAACTACTTGTCTGTCTGTCTGTCTGCCTGTCTGTCTGTCTGACAGCTAGCTAGACTACCTGTCTGTCTGTCTGCCTGTCTGTCTAACAGCTAGCTAGACTACCTGTCTGTCTGTCTGTCTGTCTGTCTGACAGCTATCTATCCCTGGTATTATGCTGAGGTCAATATGACCCACTAGTGTTGTTGTGTAGACCAGATACTGGTTAACCTTCTGTTTCTCATGAACCTGTCTGACAGCTAGCTAGACTACCTGTCTGTCTGTCTGTCTGTCTGTCTGACAGCTAGCTAGACTACCTGTCTGTCTGTCTGTCTGTCTGACAGCTATCTATCCCTGGTATTATGTTGAGGTCAATATGACCCACTAGTGTTGTTGTGTAGACCAGATACTGGTTAACCTTCTGTTTCTCATGAACCTGTCTGACAGCTAGCTAGACTACCTGTCTGTCTGTCTGTCTGTCTGTCTGACAGCTAGCTAGACTACCTGTCTGTCTGCCTGTCTGTCTGTCTGACAGCTATCTATCCCTGGTATTATGTTGAGGTCAATATGACCCACTAGTGTTGTTGTGTAGACCAGATACTGGTTAACCTTCTGTTTCTCATGAACCTGTCTGACAGCTAGCTAGACTACCTGTCTGTCTGTCTGTCTGTCTGTCTGACAGCTAGCTAGACTACCTGTCTGTCTGTCTGTCTGTCTGACAGCTATCTATCCCTGGTATTATGTTGAGGTCAATATGACCCACTAGTGTTGTTGTGTAGACCAGATACTGGTTAACCTTCTGTTTCTCATGAACCTGTTTAACATTTGCTCATTTATTGTTCATTACATCTGGACACACTGATGTCTGATGTGTTAGTTAGTACACAAAGAAGATGCTGAGAGACTAAACACACATTTAGAACCAGGTGTGTGTGTGTGTGTCTGTGTGTGTGTGTGTGTGTGTGTGTCTGTGTGTGTGTGTGTGTGTGTGTGTGTGTGTGTGTGTGTGTGTGTGTGTGTGTGTGTGTGTGTGTGTGTGTGTGTGTGTGTGTGTGTGCGTGTGTCTGTGTGTGTGTGTCTGTGTCTGTGTGTGTGTGTGTGTGTGTGTGTGTGTGTGTGTGTGTGTGTGTGTGTGTGTCTGTGTGTGTGTGTGTGTGTGTGTGTGTGTGTGTGTGTGTGTGTGTGTGTGTGTCTGTGTCTGTGTGTGTGTGTGTGTGTGTGTGTGTGTGTGTCTGTGTCTGTGTGTGTGTGTGTGTGTGTGTGTGTGTGTGTGTGTGTGTGTAAAGGAGGAGGAGCTTTCTTGCTCTTGTCCTCTTCTCTGTTGTAATGTCATCTCTTTGACACACACACTACAAAATGAGCTCCAAAACATTTGCAACTGCAGAAGTTTTAGCTCAGATCTGTGATGGTAGTAGTGACGTGAGGTTTCAGAGTCAGAGGATCTTTCAGAGGCCGAGGACAATGATACTGGCGATCAGGATTGTGAATTTTCCTCAGATGAAGAGGATTCAGAGGCCCAGCCTGGTGTAGTCTCTACATCAGCTGATAACAATGGTCAGCAATCATCCTCAACAGAGGGGACATGGACAGCTAACCGTCCCTCTCTACGTCTCACGTTTCCCGTTCTTGTTTTCCTGAACCCAACTTCCCCCATTTAACGGTGAAGACATACCTGCAGATGTGATGGTGTTGTTATATTCAGAACATTTAACGGTGAAGACATACCTGCAGATGTGATGGTGTTGTTATATTCAGAACATTTAATGATGAAGACATACATGCAGATGTGATGGTGTTGTTATATTCAGAACATTTAATGATGAAGACATACCTGCAGATGTGATGGTGTTGTTATATTCAGAACATTTAATGATGAAGACATACATGCAGATGTGATGGTGTTGTTATATTCAGAACATTTAATGATGAAGACATACCTGCAGATGTGATGGTGTTGTTATATTCAGAACATTTAACGGTGAAGACATAGACGTGGAGAGCTCTAAAGTCGTCCAGATAACACGCCTCTTGGCTTTAGAGAAAGTGTTGTGTATGTCATGATGTCATGTATGAAGGTCTGCAGCTAACCTTTGGATAAACACATTATCATAATTAATCATTATTTATTATTACTAATGGCGTCAAACCGTCCTAAAAAACATGTTCATGTTTAACAACTTTAAAAACATAAACTGGTTGGAGAATATTTACATTAAAATGTTTATTTACATCAACTTTTGCAACATTTGTAAACGTTCTGCAGCATTATGATTTAGAGGATTATAGTCAACGTGAGAACATCCTGATCAGTTACATTTATTATATTATTTTATTATTGATTTAATAAACCTCGACAATGAGTCTCTCTGAGACACCTGAGCAGGTAAAATAAACATGAGCTCCTTCTGTCTCTCTGCTGTTCATCATCACACTGCTGCTCCTGGTAACGGATGACTCATCAGCAGCTCTGTTTCTGATTGGCTGCTGAAGGAACTGAACTGGGAGTGAAAGTAAAGATGTCAACAGAGAACTAAACAACAATCTGCTGAACAGAGACACTGATCAGACTCACATTACTGCTGATAGTCATACTACACACACACACACACACATACTACACACACACACACACACACACACACACACACACACACACACACACACACACACACACACACACACACACACACACACACACACACACACACACACACACACACACACACACACACACACACACACACACACTCAAACCTGTCTAACCCTAAGACTGCAGCTGTTGTCTCTTCTTGTGTTAATGAAGTGTAAAGCTCACTGTGTCTTGCAATGAGCCTAATGTATTATTAATAATGTATTATTAATAATGTATTATTAATAATGTATTATTAATAATGTATTATTATTGTATTATTAATAATGTATTAGTTTAATGTATCATCTACATTTATAGAGTCACTGTTTGACTTCCTAATACATCCATAGAATAAAACACTAAAACATTATTCTTTATAAGGTCATATTACACAAACTATACCTTCTGATATATGTCCTCTACTGACTCCTCTATCAGACACACAGACACACTATGTCCTCTACTGACTCCTCTATCAGACACACAGACACACTATGTCCTCTACTGACTCCTCTATCAGACACACTATGTTCTCTACTGACTCTTCTATCAGACACACAGACAGACTATGTCCTCTACTGACTCCTCTATCAGACACACAATGGTCTCTACTGACTCTTCTATCAGACACACAGACACACTATGTTCTCTACTGACTCCTCTATCAGACACACAGACAGACTATGTCCTCTACTGACTCCTCTATCAGACACACAGACACACTATGTTCTCTACTGACTCCTCTATCAGACACACAGACACACTATGTCCTCTACTGACTCCTCTATCAGACACACAATGGTCTCTACTGACTCCTCTATCAGACACACAGACAGACTATGTCCTTACTGACTCCTCTATCAGACACACAGACAGACTATGTCCTCTACTGACTCCTCTATCAGACACACAGACAGACTATGTCCTCTACTGACTCCTCTATCAGACACACAATGGTCTCTACTGACTCCTCTATCAGACACACAGACAGACTATGTCCTCTACTGACTCCTCTATCAGACACACAGACAGACTATGTCCTCTACTGACTCCTCTATCAGACACACAGACAGACTATGTTCTCTACTGACTCCTCTATCAGACACACAATGGTCTCTACTGACTCCTCTATCAGACACACAGACACACTATGTTCTCTACTGACTCCTCTATCAGACACACAGACACACTATGTTCTCTACTGACTCCTCTATCAGACAGACTATGTCCTCTACTGACTCCTCTATCAGACACACAGACAGACTATGTTCTCTACTGACTCCTCTATCAGACACACAGACAGACTATGTTCTCTACTGACTCCTCTATCAGACACACAGACAGACTATGTTCTCTACTGACTCCTCTATCAGACACACTATGTCCTCTACTGACTCCTCTATCAGACAGACTATGTCCTCTTCTGACACCTCTATCAGACACACAGACAGACTATGTTCTCTACTGACTCCTCTATCAGACACACAGACAGACTATGGTCTCTACTGACTCCTCTATCAGACACACAGGCAGACTATGTTCTCTACTGACTCCTCTATCAGACACACAGACAGACTATGTTCTCTACTGACTCCTCTATCAGACACACAGACAGACTATGTCCTCTACTGACTCCTCTATCAGACACACAGACAGACTATGTTCTCTACTGACTCCTCTATCAGACACACAGACAGACTATGGTCTCTACTGACTCCTCTATCAGACACACAGACAGACTATGTTCTCTACTGACTCCTCTATCAGACACACAGACAGACTATGTTCTCTACTGACTCCTCTATCAGACACACAGACACACTATGTTCTCTACTGACTCCTCTATCAGACAGACTATGTCCTCTACTGACACCTCTATCAGACACACAGACAGACTATGTCCTCTACTGACACCTCTATCAGACACACAGACAGACTATGTCCTCTACTGACTCCTCTATCAGACACACAGAAAGACTATGTTCTCTACTGACTCCTCTATCAGACACACAGACAGACTATGTTCTCTACTGACTCCTCTATCAGACACACAGACAGACTATGTTCTCTACTGACTCCTCTATCAGACACACAGAAAGACTATGTCCTCTACTGACTCCTCTATCAGACACACAGACACACTATGTTCTCTACTGACTCCTCTATCAGACACACAGACACACTATGGTCTCTACTGACTCCTCTATCAGACAGACTATGTCCTCTACTGACTCCTCTATCAGACACACAGACAGACTATGTCCTCTACTGACTCCTCTATCAGACACACTATGTTCTCTACTGACGCCTCTATCAGACACACTATGTTCTCTACTGCCTCCTCTATCAGACACACAGACACACTATGTTCTCTACTGCCTCCTCTATCAGACACACAGACAGACTATGTTCTCTACTGACTCCTCTATCAGACACACAGACACACTATGTTTTCTACTGACTCCTCTATCAGACACACAGACAGACTATGTCCTCTACTGACTCCTCTATCAGACACACTATGTTCTCTACTGACTCCTCTATCAGACACACAGACAGACTATGTTCTCTACTGACTCCTCTATCAGACACACAGACAGACTATGTCCTCTACTGACTCCTCTATCAGACACACAGACACACTATGTCCTCTACTGACTCCTCTATCAGACAGACTATGTCCTCTACTGACTCCTCTATCAGACACACAGACACACTATGTCCTCTACTGACTCCTCTATCAGACACACTATATTCTCTACTGACTCCTCTATCAGACACACAGACAATGTCCTCTACTGACTCCTCTATCAGACACACTATATTCTCTACTGACTCCTCTATCAGACACACAGACAGACTATGGTCTCTACTGACTCCTCTATCAGACACACAGACAGACTATGTCCTCTACTGACTCCTCTATCAGACACACAGACAGACTATGGTCTCTACTGACTCCTCTATCAGACACACAGACAGACTATGTCCTCTACTGACTCCTCTATCAGACACACAGACAGACTATGTCCTCTACTGACTCCTCTATCAGACACACAGACAGACTATGGTCTCTACTGACTCCTCTATCAGACACACAGACAGACTATGGTCTCTACTGACTCCTCTATCAGACACACAGACAGACTATGTCCTCTACTGACTCCTCTATCAGACACACTATGTTCTCTACTGACTCCTCTATCAGACACACAGACAGACTATGTTCTCTACTGACCTCTCTCATCAGAGACAGACAGACTATGTCCTCTACTGACTCCTCTATCAGACACACAGACAGACTATGTCCTCTACTGACTCCTCTATCAGACACACAGACAGACTATGTCCTCTACTGACTCCTCTATCAGACACACAGACAGACTATGTCCTCTACTGACTCCTCTATCAGACACAAAGACAGACTATGTCCTCTACTGACTCCTCTATCAGACACACAGACAGACTATGTCCTCTACTGACTCCTCTATCAGACACACTATGTCCTCTACTGACTCCTCTATCAGACACACAGACAGACTATGTCCTCTACTGACTCCTCTATCAGACACAGACAGACTATGTCCTCTACTGACTCCTGTATCTGACACACAGACAGACTATGTTCTCTACTGACTCCTCTATCAGACACACACAGACAGACTATGGTCCTGGACCAGGACTGGGTTTGGGGCGTCCTCCTCTCGGTGAGAGCTACAGACACCTTAAACTATTATTACACTACCGGTCAAAAGTTTGGGGTCACTTATGAATTTCCATTCCTCTCAATTACCGACATAATACCAGCTGAGATCAGATTGCATTGGTTTTTTAACCAGGGCAGCAGTTTTCAGATTGCATTATGTAATTACAAAAGGGTTCAGGACTGTTGTAGAAAGACGTGGCTGATCTTTAAAGTAATATCTACATCGCCCATCATCAGCAACCATTCATCCAATGCTCCAAAGGCCCATTCTGTTTACTAATCTGGTATCATT
This sequence comes from Perca flavescens, assembly GCF_004354835.1. NCBI lineage: Eukaryota > Metazoa > Chordata > Actinopteri > Perciformes > Percidae > Perca > Perca flavescens. The sequence goes on from NW_021166713.1 coordinate 137,007, forward strand.
TTAAAAGGCTAACTGAGAAAACATGGGAGAACACTTTTGTAATTATGTACATAATGTAATCTGAAAACTGCTGCCCTGGTTACAAAAACAACAACACAACTGATCTCAGCTGGTATTCTGTCTGTAATGGAGTGTAATGGACAGCTAAGTGACCCCTAACTTTGGACCGGTAGTGTATGTTATTAGCATGGCAGACTATCTGACCCCTGAATGTTAACATCCTGGTACTGAACACTGAGCTTTCAGCGTGGGATGTGTTTGTTCTTTTATATCAAACTCTTTATGCTGCTGTCTCGGCTAAGACTCGCTTTTAAAGAGATTCTGAATCTCAACCAGAGTATCCCAGGTTTTTAATAATCATGTATTAGTTTATTTATTAAAGGGGGAGGAGTCTGAGTCCCTGAGACACCTGAGCAGGTTTAACCATAGACAGTATATATAATGGACCAGCAGACCCCGTGTCTCTGGTCTGAGACCAGTGGAGGATACCAGAAGTCTCTTTCCCGGTGCTGGCTGAGTGTTACTGAGCAGCCTCCAACTGAGCTTGAAGACGTAGATGTGACGTGAGCAACGTGTCTGAAAGTGTGAAGTCTTCTGGTAGCTGTGAGAGAGAAATCTCAATCATTCCCAATCTTACAGAGACGGAGAGTGTAGGTATATGTAAGGAGATAACATAGACACAGGCTAATTACTGATCACTAACATGCTAGTTAACATTAGTAATTACTGATCACTAACATGCTAGTTAACATTAGTAATTACTGATCACTAACATGCTAGTTAACATTAGTCATTACTGATCACTAACATGCTAGTTAACATTAGTAATTATTGATCACTAACATGCTAGTTAACATTAGTTATTACTGATCACTAACATGCTAGTTAACATTAGTAATTACTGATCACTAACATGCTAGTTAACATTAGTAATCACTGATCACTAACATGCTAGTTAACATTAGTAATTACTGATCACTAACATGCTAGTTAACATTAGTAATTACTGATCACGAACATGCTAGTTAACATTAGTAATTACTGATCACTAACATGCTAGTTAACATTAGTCATTACTGATCACTAACATGCTAGTTAACATTAGTAATTACTGATCACTAACATGCTAGTTAACATTAGTAATTACTGATCACTAACATGCTAGTTAACATTAGTAATTACTGATCACTAACATGCTAGTTAACATTAGTAATTACTGATCACTAACATGCTAGTTAACATTAGTAATTAAACCTAAACAGATAATGGAAGTCCAAACTGCCTGTGAGCTTCTCCTGTACTATACGGTAATTCCTCTACTGTGTGACAGTAAGTCTTGTGGTTATGACCCAATCGTTAGCCTATTGTTATAAAAGCGTCTGCTACGGAGCCATAACGTGAGCTACAAGGTAATGGAGCCTTTTATACATTGTCGTGTTTCTTTAGAAATAAACAACGGACAAATAGAGTCTTTAAACGCTTCAGATGGAAAGTTATTCTCTGTCAAGTGACGTCAGAATGAATGGGAGTCAATGGGATGCTAACGGGAGGTGATGGCTAGGTAGCATCAGAATGAATGGGAGTCAATGGGATGCTAACGGGAGGTGATGGTTGGTAGCATCAGAATGAATGGGAGTCAATGGGATGCTAACGGAAGGTGATGGTTGGTAGCATCAGAATGAATGGGAGTCAATGGGATGCTAACGGAAGGTGATGGTTGGTAGCATCAGAATGAATGGGAGTCAATGGGATGCTAACGGGAGGTGATGGTTGGTAGCATCAGAATGAATGGGAGTCAATGGGATGCTAAGGTCGGGTGGGATTTACTTTGCATGAAAATGGCGCCATAGGAGGTTCGGTTTGTGGATGCTCGCTTACCCCCTTGGGTACCGTGATGAACCTGTAGGGGCGCCAGAGATCCTTCTGTCTCTCTGCTGTTCAACATCACACTGCTGCTCCTGGTAACTGATGACTCATCAGCAGCTCTGTTTCTGATTGGCTGCTGAAGGAACTGAACTGGGAGTGAAAGTAAAGAGTCGGGACTTTCCAGAGACGCTGTGTTCAGGTGACTACAGGTCAACAGAGACCTCAGGAACTAAACAACAACCTGCTGAACAGAGACACTGCTGAGGCTGGTCACATGATGCTGAGTCTGGTCACATGATGCTGAGGCTGGTCACATGATGCTGAGTCTGGTCACATGATGCTGAGGCTGGTCACATGATGCTGAGTCTGGTCACATGATGCTCAGTCTCTTTCACCAGCCTGTCTGCTGCTCTTATCTCCTCTCGGGTTAATAAAGTCTAAACTCAGACCTGGAACCTGTTTACATCATATTTATCATACAGTAAAGTCAATAATAATAATATTCTGGTTACACACAACGTTTCAAACTAAAGTTTATAAAGTTTTCTACAGCAACAATGGTTTAATATGATATCGTACGGAATTAGGGGCCCACCGGCCAGTTAAGTTTATCTGAGTAAAGGTAGTAGATCCACCATGTTCCTCTATCAGGAGGTAGGTATTTCAGCCAGATGTTCGTCCCCTTCCTCTGTTTCTGTGTCGGGGTTCTAACCTCCGGCTGATGTGTGAGGACTATGGTTAACTGGTCCTCAGATCTCTGCAGGCAGACTGATCTCACTAAGTGGTGTATGTATGACACGTATGCCATTTTTGCTTGTTATGAAGACACAAATCGTTTTTTAGCGTGTTTATCAACGCCGTTTGGCCTCCATTGACCTACGTTACGAAAGTGAATTAATCACCGTGGCGGTAGTATGAAACAACGGAGGTTGGCTGGGGAGGATGGGTCAAACACAGGACTCACCCAGGAGAGCTGGGATAACGTCCTGCATGTGGCGTTTAACAACTGTTTCTTTTTTTTTTTAAAGGCTTCTCCAATCTTCTTTTCCTAAACACAACAGTTTATTGTGTTCCTAAGCGTGTGACGTTGGTCACCGTCGTGTTTTTGATGTTGTTTTAGTGTTACTAAAGCCTTTCCCAATGTTCTTTCCCTAAACCCAACCTTTTTCTTTTATTTATTTTTTACACGCATGTGACGTTCTTGCGATAACACACCACGTATGTTTACATCAGCTGTATACAGCGTAGACATACACATGGATAGCTCAAAATGTGTACAGATAACACACCACTTGGCTTTAGGAAAGTGGCGTGTATGTTTACACAAAGTCACGATGTCATGTTGCTGCAGGGTAAATCCAGACAGCTAGCTAGACTGTCTGTCTGTCTGTCTAACAGCTAGCTAGACTATCTGTCTGTCTGTCTGTCTGTCTGTCTGTCTGTCTGTCTAACAGCTAGCTAGACTATCTGTCTGTCTGTCTGTCTGTCTGTCTGTCTGTCTGTCTGTCTAACAGCTAGCTAGACTAGTTTTCTGTCCCACGACTAAAACTACTTCTGAAGGTCCACATGTTCCACCAGAACCAGTTCCATCCTGAGACTATTTAGCAGAGGCACCGTGGCTCCGTCTGGAGCTTAGCCCCGCCCACGACGATTCTGATTGGTTTAAAGAAATGCCAATAAACCAGAGCAGGTTTTACTCCCATCCAGGAATGCTGTGTGGACTAGACAGACCTTCCTCCACAGCTCTGTGGAGGAAGGTCTGGACATGAGAGACTAGAGGAAAGGTAACTGACCGGGTACAGAGCAGTGTGAGGTTATGGTTGAGTTCAGCCAACCAACAGTGAGCCAGGTGATGACAGTTAAGATTAATCACAAAACGACTGGTTAAGATTAGAAAAAAGGGTCGTGGTTTGGATTAAAACACTCGTGGGACATGAACTCTGCTCCTCAGAGTTTTAGGAGCCAAACATCCCCCAAACTCCTCCCCTACAAGGATCTTATATATACATATATATATATATATATATATATATATATATATATATATATATATATATATATATATATATATATATATATAT
>NW_021166713.1:145953-178453 GCF_004354835.1 Perca flavescens
AAACATGTCTATTAGCAGAGTAGCATGCTGTAGACTAGTTGTGTAAAACATGTCTATTAGCAGAGTAGCATGCTGTAGGCTAGTTGTGTAAAACATGTCTATTAGCAGAGTAGCATGCTGTAGGCTAGTTATGTAAAACATGTCTATTAGCAGAGTAGCATGCTGTAGGCTAGTTGTGTAAAACATGTCTATTAGCAGAGTAGCTTGCTGTAGACTAGTTGTGTAAAACATGTCTATTAGCAGAGTAGCATGCTGTAGGCTAGTTGTGTAAAACATGTCTATTAGCAGAGTAGCATGCTGTAGGCTAGTTGTGTAAAACATGTCTATTAGCAGAGTAGCATGCTGTAGACTAGTTGTGTAAACATGTCTATTAGCAGAGTAGCATGCTGTAGACTAGTTGTGTAAAACATGTCTATTAGCAGAGTAGCATGCTGTAGGCTAGTTGTGTAAAAACATGTCTATTAGCAGAGTAGCATGCTGTAGGCTAGTTGTGTAAAACATGTCTATTAGCAGAGTAGCATGCTGTAGACTAGTTGTGTAAACATGTCTATTAGCAGAGTAGCATGCTGTAGACTAGTTGTGTAAAACATGTCTATTAGCAGAGTAGCATGCTGTAGGCTAGTTGTGTAAAACATGTCTATTAGCAGAGTAGCATGCTGTAGGCTAGTTGTGTAAAACATGTCTATTAGCAGAGTAGCGTGCTGTAGGCTAGTTATGTAAAACATGTCTATTAGCAGAGTAGCATGCTGTAGGCTAGTTGTGTAAAACATGTCTATTAGCAGAGTAGCTTGCTGTAGACTAGTTGTGTAAAACATGTCTATTAGCAGAGTAGCATGCTGTAGGCTAGTTGTGTAAAACATGTCTATTAGCAGAGTAGCATGCTGTAGACTAGTTGTGTAAACATGTCTATTAGCAGAGTAGCATGCTGTAGACTAGTTGTGTAAAACATGTCTATTAGCAGAGTAGCATGTTGTAGACTAGTTGTGTAAAACATGTCTATTAGCAGAGTAGCATGTTGTAGGCTAGTTGTGTAAAACATGTCTATTAGCAGAGTAGCATGCTGTAGACTAGTTGTGTAAAACATGTCTATTAGCAGAGTAGCATGCTGTAGGCTAGTTGTGTAAAACATGTTTATAAGCAGAGTAGCATGCTGTAGGCTAGTTGTGTAAAACATGTCTATTAGCAGAGTAGCATGTTGTAGGCTAGTTCTGTAAAACATGTCTATTAGCAGAGTAGCATGCTGTAGGCTAGTTGTGTAAAACATGTTTATAAGCAGAGTAGCATGCTGTAGGCTAGTTGTGTAAAACATGTTTATAAGCAGAGTAGCATGCTGTAGGCTAGTTGTGTAAAACATGTCTATTAGCAGAGTAGCATGCTGCAGGCTAGTTGTGTAAAACATGTCTATTAGCAGAGTAGCATGCTGTAGGCTAGTTGTGTAAACATGTCTATTAGCAGAGTAGCATGCTGTAGACTAGTTGTGTAAAACATGTCTATTAGCAGAGTAGCATGTTGTAGGCTAGTTGTGTAAAACATGTCTATTAGCAGAGTAGCGTGCTGTAGACTAGTTGTGTAAACATGTCTATTAGCAGAGTAGCATGCTGTAGGCTAGTTGTGTAAAACATGTCTATTAGCAGAGTAGCATGCTGTAGGCTAGTTGTGTAAAACATGTCTATTAGCAGAGTAGCATGCTGTAGACTAGTTGTGTAAACATGTCTATTAGCAGAGTAGCATGCTGTAGACTAGTTGTGTAAAACATGTCTATTAGCAGAGTAGCATGCTGTAGGCTAGTTGTGTAAAACATGTCTATTAGCAGAGTAGCATGCTGTAGGCTAGTTGTGTAAAACATGTCTATTAGCAGAGTAGCATGCTGTAGGCTAGTTGTGTAAAACATGTCTATTAGCAGAGTAGCATGCTGTAGGCTAGTTGTGTAAAACATGTCTATTAGCAGAGTAGCATGTTGTAGGCTAGTTGTGTAAAACATGTCTATTAGCAGAGTAGCATGCTGTAGACTAGTTGTGTAAAACATGTCTATTAGCAGAGTAGCATGCTGTAGACTAGTTGTGTAAAACATGTCTATTAGCAGAGTAGCATGCTGTAGGCTAGTTGTGTAAAACATGTCTATTAGCAGAGTAGCATGTTGTAGGCTAGTTGTGTAAAACATGTCTATTAGCAGAGTAGCATGTTGTAGGCTAGTTGTGTAAAACATGTCTATTAGCAGAGTAGCATGCTGTAGGCTAGTTGTGTAAAACATGTCTATTAGCAGAGTAGCATGCTGTAGGCTAGTTGTGTAAAACATGTCTATTAGCAGAGTAGCATGTTGTAGGCTAGTTGTGTAAAACATGTCTATTAGCAGAGTAGCATGCTGTAGACTAGTTGTGTAAAACATGTCTATTAGCAGAGTAGCATGCTGTAGACTAGTTGTGTAAAACATGTATATTAGCAGAGTAGCATGCTGTAGGCTAGTTGTGTAAAACATGTCTATTAGCAGAGTAGCATGCTGTAGACTAGTTGTGTAAACATGTCTATTAGCAGAGTAGCATGCTGTAGACTAGTTGTGTAAAACATGTCTATTAGCAGAGTAGCATGCTGTAGGCTAGTTGTGTAAAACATGTCTATTAGCAGAGTAGCATGCTGTAGGCTAGTTGTGTAAAACATGTCTATTAGCAGAGTAGCATGCTGTAGACTAGTTGTGTAAACATGTCTATTAGCAGAGTAGCATGCTGTAGACTAGTTGTGTAAAACATGTCTATTAGCAGAGTAGCATGCTGTAGGCTAGTTGTGTAAAACATGTCTATTAGCAGAGTAGCATGCTGTAGGCTAGTTGTGTAAAACATGTCTATTAGCAGAGTAGCGTGCTGTAGGCTAGTTATGTAAAACATGTCTATTAGCAGAGTAGCATGCTGTAGGCTAGTTGTGTAAAACATGTCTATTAGCAGAGTAGCTTGCTGTAGACTAGTTGTGTAAAACATGTCTATTAGCAGAGTAGCATGCTGTAGGCTAGTTGTGTAAAACATGTCTATTAGCAGAGTAGCATGCTGTAGACTAGTTGTGTAAACATGTCTATTAGCAGAGTAGCATGCTGTAGACTAGTTGTGTAAAACATGTCTATTAGCAGAGTAGCATGTTGTAGACTAGTTGTGTAAAACATGTCTATTAGCAGAGTAGCATGTTGTAGGCTAGTTGTGTAAAACATGTCTATTAGCAGAGTAGCATGCTGTAGACTAGTTGTGTAAAACATGTCTATTAGCAGAGTAGCATGCTGTAGGCTAGTTGTGTAAAACATGTTTATAAGCAGAGTAGCATGCTGTAGGCTAGTTGTGTAAAACATGTCTATTAGCAGAGTAGCATGTTGTAGGCTAGTTCTGTAAAACATGTCTATTAGCAGAGTAGCATGCTGTAGGCTAGTTGTGTAAAACATGTTTATAAGCAGAGTAGCATGCTGTAGGCTAGTTGTGTAAAACATGTTTATAAGCAGAGTAGCATGCTGTAGGCTAGTTGTGTAAAACATGTCTATTAGCAGAGTAGCATGCTGCAGGCTAGTTGTGTAAAACATGTCTATTAGCAGAGTAGCATGCTGTAGGCTAGTTGTGTAAACATGTCTATTAGCAGAGTAGCATGCTGTAGACTAGTTGTGTAAAACATGTCTATTAGCAGAGTAGCATGTTGTAGGCTAGTTGTGTAAAACATGTCTATTAGCAGAGTAGCATGTTGTAGGCTAGTTGTGTAAAACATGTCTATTAGCAGAGTAGCATGCTGTAGGCTAGTTGTGTAAAACATGTCTATTAGCAGAGTAGCATGCTGTAGGCTAGTTGTGTAAAACATGTCTATTAGCAGAGTAGCATGCTGTAGACTAGTTGTGTAAAACATGTCTATTAGCAGAGTAGCATGCTGTAGACTAGTTGTGTAAAACATGTCTATTAGCAGAGTAGCATGCTGTAGACTAGTTGTGTAAAACATGTCTATTAGCAGAGTAGCATGCTGTAGACTAGTTGTGTAAAACATGTCTATTAGCAGAGTAGCATGCTGTAGGCTAGTTGTGTAAAACATGTTTATAAGCAGAGTAGCATGCTGTAGGCTAGTTGTGTAAAACATGTCTATTAGCAGAGTAGCATGTTGTAGGCTAGTTCTGTAAAACATGTCTATTAGCAGAGTAGCATGCTGTAGGCTAGTTGTGTAAAACATGTTTATAAGCAGAGTAGCATGTTGTAGACTAGTTGTGTAAAACATGGCTATTAGCAGAGTAGCATGCTGTAGGCTAGTTGTGTAAAACATGTCTATTAGCAGAGTAGCATGTTGTAGACTAGTTGTGTAAAACATGTCTATTAGCAGAGTAGCATGTTGTAGACTAGTTGTGTAAAACATGTCTATTAGCAGAGTAGCATGCTGTAGACTAGTTGTGTAAAACATGTCTATTAGCAGAGTAGCATGCTGTAGGCTAGTTGTGTAAAACATGTCTATTAGCAGAGTAGCATGCTGTAGGCTAGTTGTGTAAAACATGTCTATTAGCAGAGTAGCATGCTGTAGACTAGTTGTGTAAAACATGTCTATTAGCAGAGTAGCATGCTGTAGACTAGTTGTGTAAAACATGTCTATTAGCAGAGTAGCATGCTGTAGACTAGTTGTGTAAAACATGTCTATTAGCAGAGTGGCATGCTGTAGACTAGTTGTGTAAAACATGTCTATTAGCAGAGTAGCATTTTGTAGACTAGTTGTGTAAAACATGGCTATTAGCAGAGTAGCATGCTGTAGGCTAGTTGTGTAAAACATGTCTATTAGCAGAGTAGCATGCTGTAGACTAGTTGTGTAAAACATGTCTATTAGCAGAGTGGCATGCTGTAGACTAGTTGTGTAAAACATGTCTATTAGCAGAGTAGCATTTTGTAGACTAGTTGTGTAAAACATGGCTATTAGCAGAGTAGCATGCTGTAGACTAGTTGTGTAAAACATGTCTATTAGCAGAGTAGCATGCTGTAGGCTAGTTGTGTAAAACATGTCTATTAGCAGAGTAGCGTGCTGTAGACTAGTTGTGTAAACATGTCTATTAGCAGAGTAGCATGCTGTAGACTAGTTGTGTAAACATGTCTATTAGCAGAGTAGCATGCTGTAGGCTAGTTGTGTAAACATGTCTATTAGCAGAGTAGCGTGCTGTAGACTAGTTGTGTAAACATGTCTATTAGCAGAGTAGCATGCTGTAGACTAGTTGTGTAAACATGTCTATTAGCAGAGTAGCGTGCTGTAGACTAGTTGTGTAAACATGTATATTAGCAGAGTAGCATGCTGTAGACTAGTTGTGTAAACATGTCTATTAGCAGAGTAGCATGCTGTAGACTAGTTGTGTAAACATGTATATTAGCAGAGTAGCATGCTGTAGACTAGTTGTGTAAACATGTCTATTAGCAGAGTAGCATGCTGTAGACTAGTTGTGTAAACATGTCTATTAGCAGAGTAGCATGTTGTAGGCTAGTTGTGTAAAACATGTCTATTAGCAGAGTAGCGTGCTGTAGACTAGTTGTGTAAAACATGTCTATTAGCAGAGTAGCATGCTGTAGACTAGTTGTGTAAAACATGTCTATTAGCAGAGTAGCGTGCTGTAGACTAGTTGTGTAAAACATGTCTATTAGCAGAGTAGCATGCTGTAGACTAGTTGTGTAAAACATGTCTATTAGCAGAGTAGCGTGCTGTAGACTAGTTGTGTAAAACATGTCTATTAGCAGAGTAGCGTACTGTAGGCTAGTTGTGTAAAACATGTCTATTAGCAGAGTAGCATGCTGTAGGCTAGTTGTGTAAAACATGTCTATTAGCAGAGTAGCATGCTGTAGGCTAGTTGTGTAAAACATGTCTATTAGCAGAGTAGCATGCTGTAGACTAGTTGTGTAAAACATGTCTATTAGCAGAGTAGCATGCTGTAGGCTAGTTGTGTAAAACATGTCTATTAGCAGAGTAGCTTGCTGTAGACTAGTTGTGTAAAACATGTCTATTAGCAGAGTAGCATGCTGTAGACTAGTTGTGTAAAACATGTATATTAGCAGAGTAGCTTGCTGTAGACTAGTTGTGTAAAACATGTATATTAGCAGAGTAGCATGTTGTAGACTAGTTGTGTAAACATGTCTATTAGCAGAGTAGCTTGCTGTAGACTAGTTGTGTAAAACATGTCTATTAGCAGAGTAGCATGCTGTAGACTAGTTGTGTAAACATGTATATTAGCAGAGTAGCATGCTGTAGACTAGTTGTGTAAAACATGTCTATTAGCAGAGTAGCGTACTGTAGGCTAGTTGTGTAAAACATGTCTATTAGCAGAGTAGCATGCTGTAGGCTAGTTGTGTAAAACATGTCTATTAGCAGAGTAGCATGCTGTAGGCTAGTTGTGTAAAACATGTCTATTAGCAGAGTAGCATGCTGTAGACTAGTTGTGTAAAACATGTCTATTAGCAGAGTAGCATGCTGTAGGCTAGTTGTGTAAAACATGTCTATTAGCAGAGTAGCATGTTGTAGACTAGTTGTGTAAAACATGTCTATTAGCAGAGTAGCATGCTGTAGACTAGTTGTGTAAAACATGTCTATTAGCAGAGTAGCATGCTGTAGGCTAGTTGTGTAAAACATGTCTATTAGCAGAGTAGCATGCTGTAGGCTAGTTGTGTAAAACATGTATATTAGCAGAGTAGCTTGCTGTAGACTAGTTGTGTAAAACATGTATATTAGCAGAGTAGCTTGCTGTAGACTAGTTGTGTAAACATGTCTATTAGCAGAGTAGCTTGCTGTAGACTAGTTGTGTAAAACATGTCTATTAGCAGAGTAGCATGCTGTAGACTAGTTGTGTAAAACATGTCTATTAGCAGAGTAGCATGCTGTAGACTAGTTGTGTAAAACATGTCTATTAGCAGAGTAGCATGCTGTAGGCTAGTTGTGTAAAACATGTTTATAAGCAGAGTAGCATGCTGTAGGCTAGTTGTGTAAAACATGTCTATTAGCAGAGTAGCATGTTGTAGACTAGTTGTGTAAAACATGTCTATTAGCAGAGTAGCATGCTGGAGACTAGTTGTGTAAAACATGTCTATTAGCAGAGTAGCATGCTGTAGACTAGTTGTGTAAAACATGTCTATTAGCAGAGTAGCATGCTGTAGACTAGTTGTGTAAAACATGTCTATTAGCAGAGTAGCTTGCTGTAGACTAGTTGTGTAAAACATGTCTATTAGCAGAGTAGCTTGCTGTAGACTAGTTGTGTAAAACATGTCTATTAGCAGAGTAGCATGCTGTAGGCTAGTTGTGTAAAACATGTCTATTAGCAGAGTAGCATGCTGTAGGCTAGTTGTGTAAAACATGTCTATTAGCAGAGTAGCATGCTGTAGACTAGTTGTGTAAAACATGGCTAACAGCAGAGCATGTTTGCAGCTTAAAATCCTCCACTATATAATCCTCTGTACAAGTGAGCCGTACACCGTTGGTAACGTTGATTTAACGAAGCTTCGAGGGAAAGAATTTAGCTTCGAGGATGTTTTGTAATCTAATTATTGGAGTTCTTGGAGGAATTGTTTCAGCCCTAGTTTGTAACCGATCTATAATGTTTTATGTGAAGCACTTTTAATTGTCCTGCTGCTGCCTTGAGCCCTCCATCACTGCAGGTGGATGTGAAATGCATGCTGGGATATTTAAATAATAAACCATGAGGAAGGTGAATGAGACTGACTGATGGAGGTCTGAGGGGTCAAAGGTCACCTCAAGGACCCCCCCTGGAGTCTACAGCTGCAGCTCCAGTACTAGGAACAGGATTAGTATGAATGTATTTAATGAAGAGGTCTGTCTGTGATCAGTGATATAGAAATAAACTTTATAACTAACTAACCTCCTCTGCTCCTGGTAACTGATGACTCATCAGCAGCTCTGCTTCTGATTGGCTGCTGTCGTGGAAGTGAAAGTAAAGAGTCGGGACTTTCCAGACGCTGCTGTGTTCAGGTGCTGCAGGAAATCTGAGTGTCTTCATAATACCTGAGTGTTACAGCTGATCCTCAGAGTCAGAGGAGGAGGTGGTAAACTCCTGGTTTTACAGAGACACCTGAAGGCATCGTGTGGTCCGACTGGTTTTGGTGGTGAACAGAGAACGAGAAAACAGTTCACCAAACACACCCTGACTCACAGATACAGTTGTTGTGTTTCTTTCTAAAGCTTTATTATAACACACACAAACACATGAAACACATCAAACTCATCAAACTCATCATTTCATCTCTTTATTCATTTCTAAAGGCAGCAGAGAATTTTAATATTAATATTATATGTATTATTTATATATTAATCTGATTAATTTCCATTTCTTTTGTAAAACATTTGCTTTTTTAATCTGTTTATGTTGGAAATTATTCTCCCACAATGCATTGCTCAGAGGAAATAAAGGAGCATACAATAAAATAGGTCAAATATTAAATCTTTAGAAAAACATGGTTCTTTGTTGTGAACATATTATATTATAATAATAAAACATCAGTTATCAGTAGAAGAAGAAGTTTAAACCAGCTTAATGTTGAGAGACGTCTTCACACGTCACAGTTCACCAAGAAGAAGAAGAGAGAATAAAACCTTTGGATCATCCTGGAGAGATCAGGGAGAAGTTAAAATGAGTTGTATATATTTAGTGAGTGAACCTCTGGCTCTGTGGAGCCCTGAACAGACCTGATACCAGAGTGTTATCAGGTCTGGGTTGTATCTCTATAGAAACAGGAAGCTGTTCCTGTTTAAATCTGAACACATTGTGATATTAATCTTCCAGTTTCTTTGACCAATAACAGCTGATTTCTTCTCTTCTTATCCAGCTGTTGATCAGAGAGATCTTTGTTTCTTTCTGTCTTTCAGTTCTCAGTCTGGTTAAACTATTATACAGCATTATGTTCTCCATCTACAACTAACTAGAGAACATCTGGTTATTATTAAAGACTTCCTACTACTCAACAGCACCTTGTATATTAGTTATATATATATATATATATATATATATATATATATATATATATATATATATATATACACACACATACATACATACACACATACATACATACATACATACATACATACATACATACATACATACATACATACATACATACATACATACATACATACATACATACATACATACATACATACAGTACAGGCCAAAAGTTTGGACCCACCTTCTCATTCAATGCGTTTCCTTTTTATTTTCATGACTATTTACATTGTAGATTCTCACTGAAGGCATCAAAACTATGAATGAACACATATGGAATTATGTACTTAACAAAAAAGTGTGAAATAACTGAAAACATGTCTTATATTTTAGATTCTTCAAAGTAGCCACCCTTTGCTTTTTATTAATAAGGGAAATAATTCCACTAATTAACCCTGACAAAGCACACCTGTGAAGGTAAAACCATTTCAGGTGACTACCTCATGAAGCTCATTGAGAGAACACCAAGGGTTTGCAGAGTTATCAAAAAAAGCAAAGGGTGGCTACTTTGAAGAATCTAAAATATAAGACATGTTTTCAGTTATTTCACACTTTTTTGTTAAGTACATAATTCCATATGTGTTCATTCATAGTTTTGATGCCTTCAGTGAGAATCTACAATGTAAATAGTCATAAAAATAAAAAGGAAACTCATTGAATGAGAAGGTGGGTCCAAACGTTTGGCCTGTACTGTATATATATATATATATATATATATATATATATATATATATATATATATTTTACTTTATATAAAAATGTCATCTAGTCAAACTAGATGAAGTTTTTTAGCTCGACATCAACATCTGATTTAAAATCTTTATTAAAAAAAAATACTTCAAACTAGAAATAAGTTTTAAATATAACTATTAAAAGACTTTATAACCAGTGTTTCTCTCTGATGTGTCATCATGTCTGTTTATTACAGTTCATGTAGCAGCAGCAGCAGCCTGGCTCTACCTGGACACTGATGACATCATGTCATCTCTGCTCTCTGATTGGCTGATCAGAGGGTAAGAGATCAGCTGCTGCTGGAGTTTCTCTCAGTCGTCCTCAGACTCAGAGAGACTCAGACAGGTTCAGGTCTACAGAGAGACAGACAGGTTCAGGTCTACAGAGAGACAGAGACAGGTTCAGGTCTACAGAGAGACAGACAGGTTCAGGTCTACAGAGAGACTCAGACAGGTTCAGGTCTACAGAGAGACAGACAGGTTCAGGTCTACAGAGAGACAGACAGGTTCAGGTCTACAGAGACACAGACAGGTTCAGGTCTACAGAGAGACAGACAGGTTCAGGTCTACAGAGAGACTCAGACAGGTTCAGGTCTACAGAGACACAGACAGGTTCAGGTCTACAGAGAGACAGACAGGTTCAGGTCTACAGAGAGACTCAGACAGGTTCAGGTGTACAGAGAGATGAAGATGATGAAGATGATGAAGATGATGAAGATGATGAAGATGATGAAGATGATGATGGTCCTCTCTGGTCTCCTCTGTGTCTCAGCTGACGGTAAGTTCCAGTCTGATATAAACTGATTTAGTGTTAGTGTTACTGTCAGATCAACAGTCAGTCAGATCAACAGACAGACAGAACAACAGACAGTCAGAACAACAGACAGACAGAACAACAGTCAGAACAACAGACAGTCAGAACAACAGTCAGTCAGAACAACAGACAGTCAGTCAGAACAACAGACAGTCAGAACAACAGTCAGTCAGAACAACAGACAGTCAGAACAACAGTCAGTCAGAACAACAGTCAGTCAGAACAACAGACAGACAGAACAACAGACAGTCAGAACAACAGACAGTCAGAACAACAGACAGTCAGAACAACAGACAGTCAGAACAGACAGTCAGAACAACAGACAGTCAGAACAACAGTCAGTCAGAACAACAGACAGTCAGTCAGAACAACAGACAGACAGAACAACAGTCAGTCAGAACAACAGTCAGTCAGAACAACAGTCAGTCAGAACAACAGACAGTCAGTCAGAACAACAGACAGTCAGAACAACAGACAGTCAGAACAACAGTCAGTCAGTCAGAACAACAGACAGTCAGAACAACAGACAGTCAGAACAACAGTCAGTCAGAACAACAGACAGTCAGAACAACAGACAGTCAGAACAACAGACAGTCAGAACAACAGACAGTCAGAACAACAGACAGTCAGTCAGAACAACAGACAGTCAGAACAACAGTCAGTCAGTCAGAACAACAGTCAGTCAGAACAACAGTCAGTCAGAACAACAGACAGTCAGTCAGAACAACAGACAGTCAGAACAACAGACAGTCAGAACAACAGTCAGTCAGTCAGAACAACAGACAGTCAGAACAACAGACAGTCAGAACAACAGTCAGTCAGAACAACAGACAGTCAGAACAACAGACAGTCAGAACAACAGTCAGTCAGAACAACAGTCAGTCAGAACAACAGACAGTCAGAACAACAGACAGTCAGAACAGTCAGTCAGAACAACAGACAGTCAGAACAACAGTCAGTCAGAACAACAGTCAGTCAGAACAACAGTCAGTCAGAACAACAGACAGTCAGAACAACAGTCAGTCAGAACAACAGACAGTCAGAACAACAGTCAGTCAGAACAACAGTCAGTCAGAACAACAGTCAGTCAGAACAACAGACAGTCAGAACAACAGTCAGTCAGAACAACAGTCAGTCAGAACAACAGACAGTCAGTCAGAACAACAGACAGTCAGTCAGAACAACAGTCAGTCAGAACAACAGTCAGTCAGAACAACAGACAGTCAGAACAACAGTCAGTCAGAACAACAGTCAGTCAGAACAACAGTCAGTCAGAACAACAGACAGTCAGAACAACAGACAGTCAGAACAACAGACAGTCAGAACAACAGTCAGTCAGAACAACAGTCAGTCAGAACAACAGACAGTCAGAACAACAGTCAGAACAACAGACAGTCAGAACAACAGTCAGTCAGAACAACAGTCAGTCAGAACAACAGTCAGTCAGAACAACAGTCAGTCAGAACAACAGACCGTCAGAACAACAGACAGTCAGAACAACAGACAGTCAGAACAACAGACAGTCAGAACAACAGACAGTCAGAACAACAGTCAGTCAGAACAACAGTCAGTCAGAACAACAGTCAGTCAGAACAACAGTCAGTCAGAACAACAGTCAGTCAGAACAACAGACAGTCAGAACAACAGACAGTCAGAACAACAGACAGTCAGAACAACAGTCAGTCAGAACAACAGTCAGTCAGAACAACAGTCAGTCAGAACAACAGACAGTCAGAACAACAGACAGTCAGAACAACAGACAGTCAGAACAACAGACAGTCAGAACAACAGTCAGTCAGAACAACAGACAGTCAGAACAAGAGACAGTCAGAACAACAGTCAGTCAGAACAACAGTCAGTCAGAACAACAGACAGTCAGAACAACAGTCAGTCAGAACAACAGACAGTCAGAACAACAGACAGTCAGAACAACAGACAGTGATTCAGCAGCTGATCTTCTGTCTGTTTCTCTCCAGTGTTTCATGAGGACTTTGCTATCACCGGCTGTTCAGACTCTGATGGAGAGTTTATGTATGCTCTGGATGGAGAAGAGAAGTGGGTCGCAGACTTCATCAACCAGAGAGGAGTGGAGCCTCATCCCAGTTTCATAGATAACTTTAACTACCAAGAAGGAGCTTATGAACAAGCTGTGGCTAATCAACAGGTCTGCAGACAGAACCTGAAGAATGCCCGTATAGGCATGAAGGACCTCCCAGTGGAGCATGGTAAGGACAAACACATCTCATACTTTACTCTCTTTGATTTATTTGAGCACGGTAACGACAAAAAGTTGTTAAAAGAAAAACTTTTCATCAGACGGTGTGGTCGTGGCGTGGCGGCCATTTTGAGTGTTTAGCGATGAACAAAGAAGTTGTTGTAACTTGAGTGTACGTTGTCGTATCTCACCGAAATTTCTCCTGATTGACAAGGGTCCAGGCTTGAGGACACCTACAGGCCAAAATTGACTTTTGGTCATAGCGCCCCCCGCTGGCAACAGGAAATCTGCCTTATATGACAAACATCATCCGATTTACATGAAACTTAAAATGTGTGGTCTACATGTGATACTGAGCCGCCCCCTATAATATGACCACGCCCACTTACTCAGGCCACGCCCCCTTTCACAACATTTTAACTGTTTAAGGTAGAGTCTTGTGTGAGGTGTCATTGAACTCAGCAGAGACTTCCTTCTTCATTGGTGATGGTTTGCAATGTCCGACGGTTGCCTAAATACACGTGCATTGAGTCCGCCAGTAACTCCGACAAAAAAGGAGGTGCATTGCTGCTTGCAGCTTTAATTATAATTCTAAATTTCCCAGCTTCAGGTTTAAAAAATCACAATAACATGATCTGTGTTTGTGTCTATGTTCAGATGCTCCTTCCAGTCCGATGGTGTACACCAAAGAATCCGTGGAGCTCGGAGAGAAGAACACCCTCATCTGTTATGTGACTGGTTTCTATCCTGCTCCTGTCATCTTCTCCTGGACAAAGAACGGAGAGAACATCACCGAAGGAAGCAGCACCAACGTTCCCTACCCCAACAAAGATGGTTCCTTCAACCAGTTCTCCAGACTGGAGTTCATCCCACAGCTGGGAGACATCTACAGCTGTAGAGTCCACCATCTGGCCCTGGACCACCCACTGACCAGAATCTGGGGTCAGACAACTTTATTTACACTCACACTAAATACAATCAGCTCATTAACCACCCACTGACCAGAATCTGGGGTCAGACAACTTTATTACACTCACACTAAATACAATCAGCTCATTAACCACCCACTGACCAGAATCTGGGGTCAGACAACTTTATTTACACTCACACTAAATACAATCAGCTCATTAACCAACCACTGACCAGAATCTGGGGTCAGACAACTTTATTTACACTCACACTAGATACAATCAGCTCATTAACCAACCACTGACCAGAATCTGGGGTCAGACAACTTTATTTACACTCACACTAAATACAATCAGCTCATTAACCAACCACTGACCAGAATCTGGGGTCAGACAACTTTTATTTACACTCACACTAAATACAATCAGCTCATTAACCAACCACTGACCAGAATCTGGGGTCAGACAACTTTATTTACACTCACACTAGATACAATCAGCTCATTAACCAACCACTGACCAGAATCTGGGGTCAGACAACTTTATTTACACTCACACTAAATACAATCAGCTCATTAACCAACCACTGACCAGAATCTGGGGTCAGACAACTTTATTTACACTCACACTAAATACAATCAGCTCATTAACCAACCACTGACCAGAATCTGGGGTCAGACAACTTTATTTACACTCACACTAAATACAATCAGCTCATTAACCAACCACTGACCAGAATCTGGGGTCAGACAACTTTATTTACACTCACACTAAATACAATCAGCTCATTAACCAATCACTGACCAGAATCTGGGGTCAGACAACTTTATTTACACTCACACTAAATACAATCAGCTCATTCAGTCTCCAGATGTGGATCTTAATGTTTCTGTGTTTCTGTCTCCAGATGTGGAGCTTAATGTTTCTGTCTCCAGATGTGGATCTTAATGTTTCTGTGTTTCTGTCTCCAGATGTGGATCTTAATGTTTCTGTGTTTCTGTCTCCAGATGTGGAGCTTAATGTTTCTGTCTCCAGATGTGGAGCTTAATGTTTCTGTCTCCAGATGTGGATCTTAATGTTTCTGTGTTTCTGTCTCCAGATGTGGATCTTAATGTTTCTGTGTTTCTGTCTCCAGATGTGGATCTTAATGTTTCTGTGTTTCTGTCTCCAGATGTGGATCTTAATGTTTCTGTCTCCAGATGTGGAGCTTAATGTTTCTGTGTTTCTGTCTCCAGATGTGGATCTTAATGTTTCTGTCTCCAGATGTGGAGCTTAATGTTTCTGTGTTTCTGTCTCCAGATGTGCAGCTTAATGTTTCTGTCTCCAGATGTGGATCTTAATGTTTCTGTCTCCAGATGTGGAGCTTAATGTTTCTGTGTTTCTGTCTCCAGATGTGGATCTTAATGTTTCTATGTTTTCTGTCTCCAGATGTGGACCTTAATGTTTCTGTCTCCAGATGTGAATCTTAATGTTTCTGTCTCCAGATGTGGACCTTAATGTTTCTGTCTCCAGATGTGGACCTTAATGTTTCTGTCTCCAGATGTGGACCTTAATGTTTCTGTCTCCAGATGTGAATCGTAATGTTTCTGTCTCCAGATGTGGACCTTAATGTTTCTGTCTCCAGATGTGGACCTTAATGTTTCTGTCTCCAGATGTGGACCTTAATGTTTCTGTCTCCAGATGTGGACCTTAATGTTTCTGTCTCCAGATGTGAATCGTAATGTTTCTGTCTCCAGATGTGGACCTTAATGTTTCTGTCTCCAGATGTGGACCTTAATGTTTCTGTCTCCAGATGTGGAGCTTAATGTTTCTGTCTCCAGATGTGGATCTTAATGTTTCTGTGTTTCTGTCTCCAGATGTGGATCTTAATGTTTCTGTGTTTCTGTCTCCAGATGTGGATCTTAATGTTTCTGTCTCCAGATGTGGAGCTTAATGTTTCTGTCTCCAGATGTGGAGCTTAATGTTTCTGTCTCCAGATGTGGAGCTTAATGTTTCTGTCTCCAGATGTGGATCTTAATGTTTCTGTGTTTCTGTCTCCAGATGTGGAGAAGACTCAGCCCGGTATTGGACCAGCAGTTTTCTGTGGACTGGGTCTGACTGTCGGTCTGCTCGGTGTGGCTGCTGGAACCTTCTTCCTTATCAAAGGAAACGAGTGCAGCTGATTGGTCGGGACTGACGATGATGTCATTATGGTTTATGTAGAGTAGATGTGGTACAGATGTGAGGAGCTGCTTCCTGGAGATTTAACTGGTTTCTTTCTGCTTCATATAAAATATAAAATATATCTGAATGTTATTAACAGCTTCTTCACCAACTCTCTGATGTTCTCTGCAGGAAATTCATATTTTAAACTAATGATCTGTATTGTTTTGTATCTCAATAAATAATCATTTTATGAACATTCTCCCATGAATTACTGTTGGTATGAAATGTTCATGTTAACATTGGTTCGTCCTGTTTGTTGTTGTCAGTTTTACCTGAGGTTAGGGTTAACCACTCTAACACTAACACTAGTAATGGTAACACTATAACATTAACCTGACTGAGTTAAAGAGATGTATGATTAATTAAATATTTTACATTCATGAAATCTGTAACAATCTTTTACGTTACATTGTACGTTACTCTGTTTGCTTCACAAGCAGTAGTAAATAAACTAGCAATCGAACAAAAATAAAAAATAAAGTAATTAAAACGTAACTATTATAACTTTGATTCATGAAGAATATCTCTCCTAACAGATATAAAAACAGAATATTTCAGACACCAAATGTTTATTTAGATTTGGAATAGTTTTGGAATAAATTATTTATACTTCATTTAGTGTTGTAGAGAATCAGAAACAGAAACGTGTCAGTGAGCCTCGTTCATTACTGACGCTGTAGATACTGAGTTGTGTTTGTTGTGAGAAGAGGGGAGGTAGAGAACAGGGGGAGCAAGGGAGGGGAGGTAAAGAAAAATCAAAGTTGCTTACAAAGCAGGCCTTGAAGAAGGTGGATGGATCATCGCCAAAAATGACAGGAAGCCCCCTGAGGACAAGGCATCTGACTTCTGTCACATCCAAAGCCTGGTGGATTGAGGGAGCAGAGAGGACATCACACACCTAAAATAGGGTCCATATGTTACCCTGAACACTATGTGCACACACATAATCAATAATACACAGCAGAGCCATTTACGTACTGGACCCCACCTGTTAACTCACACACTGTGTTCTTGACATTATGCATACAGGTAGTTATTTGCATACCTCACTTACAGATCAACTAGCAAAACCCGGCAAACTAATGTAATGGGTGACAAGTAATTACTCTGAGGAGTTAGTTTAGCTAATTCAACTCCATTACACATAGGCTACTCAAAGTTAAAGAGAACAAAGTGTCTATCAACAGGATAGCTCACATTACCAGTACATTTATTTACACCACATGTGTGTTCTTTCAAGCTCAATCAAGTATCAGACTGTTTTCTAAGATGTAAATATAGAGTTGAAAATCAACTAACCTTTCTTTGTTGCATCAGGTCAGCCAAGACCTGCCCTGTGAGGCCCCTCTTTGCCTTGAAGATTTCCATGAGCCTGGGACTGTGATTGTCAAGGGCCTCGTAGAACTCTTGTCTCAGGCTCTTACCAACCACCCTGCTGAACTCCAGACACACCTGAAACATGTAAAAACAAAACATGTTCATGTTCAAATGAGTTGACACCATGATGTGATCTTTTTATGCAACAAACCAGTCTGTATGTATTACTCTTTAATACAATTTTGATGAGTACTACGAAGCCTCTCTGCTGTCACCAGAGGGGCTTCTTAGTACTCATCAAAATACAGCATATTAGACAAATCTATAGACCTACCTGGCGTTCAGTAAGGAGAGCTGGCCAACGTTGACATATCTGGGTAATGGCAGGCTTGTTGTTCACAATGTCATTCCTTTGAAGAGTGAACGTCAAATCCATCTTCTGCTTGATGAGGGCTCCATTTGGGGTTTTCTTTTTCATTTCGTCCACCATGAGCTGCCGAGCATCTTCAAGGCTGGAGTCATCCTGTCCATCTGGATAATCTGGTAAGTAATTGACTTCCCCCCTTTTGGCTTCTTGATTCTCTTGTTAGGTGGGTCTCCACAAGGAGAGTGCTTTCCATGTTTACCGCTGTTCACGGTAACATCACGGTGACCCTGCGGACGCATTTTTGTTCGGTAATTCCCCATCTTGAATTTCAAGCTGTTTTTCCAACCACTCCAGCCGGACACTGATCCTTGTTCTTTGAGACATGGGTGTGCTCGCACCAGTGCTGAGGCAACAGCTTCAAATTCTGCATTTGTTGGATATACTTTCAAGGCATATATGGTCTCGGCCAGCCTCTCGAGGATGTCGTGTTTGAGCTCCTTTGACGGAATGAGGTGTGTTCCATCCATGAGATGGAGCAGGTTTGCTTGACGCAGTCTATATTCCACATTGACAGAGAATTTCGGTATATACATATCAAATACCTCTGGCCACTGGCGTTGTCTTTCCTCAGAGGAGTTGGAGAGGATGTCCGTGTCTGCCTGGCTGGGTGTGTCGCTTAGTTCTTCACTTGATGTTGACCGTGGGACGGGCACCTCCACAAGAGAAAGCACTAGAATGATTTTAAGGGTAGGTCGCTCAGGCATCTCTGATATCACTGTTAGATTGCACAGTTCGTTGCCGAAGTTGGGATCTTTAAACTGTAAGCTGAAGTCATAGTTTATTTGAAGAACATCTTTAAGGGAGCCAATTTAAAGGTCAACTGTATCAGGCTTGGTGCTCAGTTCCACCTTCCTTATGTCTGCTTCAGTGAAGATAACTCTCACAAGCATTCTCTGTTGCACCGCCATCTGGGGAGAAAGAGAGAGATTGTTCAGCACAGAATATAACGTTTGAGAGTCACCATTAGTTTCCCACCTATTCTGTATGCTGAAAGAGGGAAAACATCGTTAAGCTCTGACAGTGGAACCACACACAGGGATGGGGTTACATCAGAGTAGCAAACTTCATACGATCTAAGGTGCTCATGGTACCATGCACTCATTACTGATTTCTGTATGAACTGCAACAATCTGTGTGATCTGCCTAAACCCAGGGAGACCTGAGCAGGATCTAGCAGAGACTACCATATCTGCCTTGTATGTAACTCCATCTAGACATATGGATGATGCTACAAGAACTGCTGCTGGCTTGTGAATTTTCTGACTGAGTACCCTCTGGACGTTATCAGGGAAAGATGATACCGAGACTGTAGTGACCTTCTCCATCTCGACTGAAGGTTTGAAAAATGAGCTTGAGTCTAAATGATAGCTGACTGCTTTCTGGTGTTTCACAGCAAGTGTAAGGGCTACATTCCTGTAGTTCTGAGCGTCACGGATAACCTTTTTGAAAAATTTGTGCTTGCTCTCAAAGCGCATAGTCCAGACATCACACAGTGGACCAAATGCCTTAATAAGTTGAGGGTAATGTTCAATGTAGTGGTGTTTTGGTCGTAATCTTAACTCTGGGAATGTAGACTGCAGTAGTTCTCTGTGTTCTGCTATCTTGCACTCTACTAACAACTACTAACTCCACAATGTCTTTGACAAGCATAAGAACTTCCCATGCCTTTTCCCCCGGAGGAACATACTGACCAACAAGAAATGGAAGGAGCCTAATTAGGCACCAGTTCTCATGTGCATTTCCCCCGATTGTGCCTTTTGTGGAGAAGCCTTTTGTAATAGGCTGTGGCTGGTCAGTTTTGTCAGTAAAGGTGTATGTAAAGGACCTGATAGCCTGATTCAGTATTTCTAGATTAAAATATCCCTTGGAAATCAGATCTGAAAGGCACAAAGACAATTCTACGGGGACTATGCCCTCCAGAAGATCATGCATGAGGTCAGGAGGGTAACCTTTAACAACATGAAAGTGCTCCAGTTTTGCAGTCAAAGGGCACTCTTTTTTCACACCGTATGTTCTACCCAGTTCTGGGTCTTCCATCACTTCCTGCACTTGTCTGTCATGCCTGTCTTTGTCTCTGAGCTCAAAGGCACCAGAGCGCACCTCTTGTTTCTGAGTGTCACTTCGACTTGCCATGCAGAATCTGCAGAACTTAACAGAGAAGTTCTCGTAGAATCCTGCCAGTGCATGAGCACCTAGGTTGTCAGCAGCTACATACAAAACAATTCCTTTCACACTTGCACCTAAGGCCTCTACGTAAACACCATCTTTTTCTAGTGACATCAGATCATGTATAAGTGGGTCCAGCACTTTAGCATAACCACATTCTTTTACAGTGGTTGTGTTGCATATAAGAGCAAGTTGGATAGAGTTGAGTGATGCTCTATATTTTGCTGGCATATTGGCAATTACCCAGTACACAGCACACATCTTATGCTTCTTCTTCGATGTTCCTAGCGGATTGGCGACTTCAAAGTCATCGATGTACAGCCCAATGGCAATTGTGAACTCATCACTAGTAAGTAGGCCATTTTCTCTGAAGTATACACCGTCTACATGAGTTTTGTATTCATTTGGAACATGTATTTCTTCAGACATTGCTTTATCTAACACATCTGTCCTGCTCAGCAACTTCTGCAGCATTTGCTGTATGGGAACATATACAACCAATTTCTTAGCTTTGTCAACTACATACTCTATAGGCATTACCAGCGGAAATTTTTTAGACACATACGATGCTCTCTTTTTTGTGGTTGCTAAGGAACCAACATTGCCACAAAATGTTGTCATTACGTTGGTCTCTGAAACAGCACTGCTCACCCGTTTCACAATGGACTCATCGATCTCGGAATCATACTCCTTAAGAATCATCTTCACCTTATGATGCAGAAGTGGCTCTGACAAATAATGTATATCACAAAGCTGTTTGATAACTTCCTGTCCAGAGCGCTCAGGTATGTGGAGGATGGTCTGCATCTTTAAAAAAAGTGCAGCCAAGTTGTGCTCTAACTGCTTTTCCAAATCATGAAGATCTATCTCACAAGCTTCTTCACTGACATCATCTATCTCCCCCGTGTCTTCAGTTGGCATTTGCTCATCTGCAACATCACTGTCTTTGTTTTCATCACTTATGTCAACATTAACTATTTCTTTTTTGAACATCTTCCAGTTGTCTTCTCTATGTGCTTTACTTTTATGTGCATTGAAAGTTGAATACACACTGATCTCAAATCTACAGCCTGCATATGGACACTGAACCTTTTGGTTAACTTTCAAGTGTCTGCTTCGGAGGTGGGTGAAAAATTCAGTTTCAGAGCAGGGCTCAATCAATTCACACAACTGACAGCAGAATTTGACAGCTTCATTTTCTCCTGGTTGTTCCTCATGAGTTTTAGAGTGAACACGAGATATGTGTGTTTTAAGGCTGTTTAAGGACTTGAATGTGCACAAACAGTCCTGGTGCAAACAAGGAAATGGTACGGTCCTTGTGTAACTTCCATGTTTTAACCGGTAGTGTTTGCACCCTCTTCCCACTAATAAAACCACAATATTTACACTTCCACTCCATCTTCAGTTAGCTAAAGTTACATGAACTAAGGAAAATGTACTGTTAGCTAACAGTGTAAAGCTTCTGAAAAGAACTATTTGAAACTGGCTTGAATAGCCAACAAGCTAACATTAGCTAAATAACAAAACCTGGAAGAGGCATGACAGCTAAGAGTGGGACAAATATGGAGCTAAATCGGGGCCAAATGTTTTGTTCATTTGAAAAAAATATATATAGTTGAAAAAATAAAGCTTGAAATTGAAAATTTAAGTTTTGGTCAAAACTTGGAAAAAATAAAACCATGTATTTGAACTAAAAATAAGTGTACCAATTTTTCTTTCAGTTTGAATAAAATATAGATTCAATTCTGGAATTATTTTGAATAAATTATAAATTTTCATTTTTCACTTTAATATTTGTTTTCAGTTCCACATTTCATGTTTTCAGATTCAAAACGTATTTTTTTTACGGCTTCAAATCTTTTTTTTTTCGGTTTCAGATCTGTTTTTCACTTTCAGATATTTTTTTTTCGGTTTGAGACTTTTGGCCCTGATTTGGCGTGGGGGCGTGGCTTCAACTCAGAGGGGCGTGGCATTATGAGTGACAGCCTATCAAAGAAGGCAGAAGACTCCTCTGTCATGTTGCCTTCAGGAAATGGTGTTACTATGAGAACTATGACTGAATGCTTTCTATCCTCTATATACATGTGATGTTTACTTAATAAACTGATGCCAGTGACAAAGTTCCATTTAAAAAATTGTATTGGACAACACATGGTACCAATTACACTATAAGAGCATTAAACTGATTGTGCAGTTCGGCAGGAACAATGACTTCTCCCACTTCCATGTATGACATTGAATGTAGCACCACAGTATTCACTCGGCAGTCAGCATAGCGTCCGCTCCGCCAAGGCAACCTGCTGGCGCAGCCCACAGGTAAGACATGTGAAAGATATTAGCCTTTTTGAATAGATACTTTGGGACATTATCCCGCGGTGGCATTTTTTTTTTTTGTCATTAACACATAAAGGGAGAATAGGTGGACAGCTGGAGATGAAGCATCGCTAGCACAAAAGTTAGCATTAACTAACGTTAGCTTCACACTAGCTGGTGTTTTTACACCAATTTTAGTGTCCAGCTCAAGTTTTTTTGACTTTAACATGTAGTGGTCTTTGTTAACCTCTGTTTGTCAGAATGACCATAACTTTCGACAGTGGCTGCCTGCAGCCGTACAGCCTATAAATGTAAAACATTATAGATAACTAACATTGCTAGTGTTACCTTTTCATGGTTAGTTTAAACAACATAACTTGTCCTGGTCCGCTTTGTTAATCAATCAATTAAAGCTTTTATTACGGACACACACGGTCCAGAAAACAGACAGTAGGACATACAAATACAAAAAGACAAGTTAGTGTATTCTGATACTTAAGTTAGGCTGTGGTAGATGCCTTCAAAGTTTGCCCACTTGGCATATTTTGTAAGGCATAACTGTCATGCTGTTACATGTAACGTTATAGTGTAAAACGTAATTTATCAGGCCAGAGCATTAATGTAAAGTCATATTTGTCTACTCTATAAAAGGAGACCTTCTTCACTGCAGCCAGTGTCAAGTTATGGTCATTCTGACAAACCGAGGTTAACAAAGACCAATACACGTTAAAGTCAAAAAAAACTTGAGCTGGACACTGAAATTAGTGTAAAAACACCAGCTAGTGTGAAGCTAACGTTAGTTAATGCTAACTTTAGTGCTAGCGATGCTTGATTGCCAGCTTTGTCCAGCTGTCCACCTATTTTCCTTTTATGTGTTAATCACAAAAAAAAAATGCCACTGAGGGATAACGTCGCAAAGTATCTATTCAAAAATGCTAATATCTTTCACATGTCCTACCTGTGGGCTGGTGCCAGTGAATACTGTGGTGCTATAAGTCATACATGGAAGTGGGAGAAGTCATTGTTCCTGCTGAACTGCACAATCTGGCACAGTTTATTGCTCTTATAATGTAATTGGTACCATTTGTTGTCCAATACAATTTTTTAAATGGAACTTTGTCACTGGCATCAGTTTAAGTAAAAATCACATGTATATAGTGGATAGAAAGCATTCAGTCATAGTTCTCACATTAACACCATTTCCTGAAGGCAACATGACAGAGGAGTCTTCTGCCTTCTTTGATAGGCTGTCACTCATAATGCCACGCCCCTCGGAGTTGAAGCCACGCCCCCCACGCCAAATCAGGGCCAAAAGTCTCAAACCGAAAAAAAAACATCTGAAAGTGAAAAAAAGATCTGAAACCGAAAAAAAAGATTTGAAGCCGTAAAAAAAATAACTTTTGAATCTGAAAACATGAAATGTGGAACTGAAAACAAATATTAAAGTGAAAAATGAAAATTTATAATTTATTCAAAATAATTCCAGAATTGAATCTATATTTTATTCAAACTGAAAGAAAAATTGGTACACTTATTTTTAGTTCAAATACATGGTTTTATTTTTTCCAAGTTTTGACCAAAACTTAAATTTTCAATTTCAAGCTTTATTTTTTCAACTATATATATTTTTTTTCAAATGAACAAAACATTTGGCCCCGATTTAGCTCCATAGACAAATAGCCAACTAACAAAGAATAAATCAAAAATAAATCAAGAAATTAAAGCTAATTAGCTAACTAATAATGTGAGCTAGTGTGCACCAACTTACCAGGATGTTTGCAGTTCTGTGGCTAGCTGCTTCACCGTCTCAGCTCAACTTTAGCTGTCTAGAAGCAACAGAGTAAAATAGTTTCAGAGTCGAGCGGACATATCAGTTCGGTGTCACAAAAAAAGCATGTAGACGTGAAGATTGCCTGCCGAGCAGTCTATTGTGTGACCGAGTACGCGTACGCGGACACCGCGGCAGACTCAAAGTGTACCCAAAGCGGACGTTCGCCGGACACGTCGGCGCAAAGCTCAATTTCTATGACCGGGCGAACTCCGCGTAGTCGTACTTGGTGTCACATAATAGAATCCGCTTTAACAAGGCAGCTGGGATCTGCGGCAGCTTACCGGGACGTTCGCTGGTCCGTGGTTGCGCTAACGATAGGTAGCTGCTTCAGGTGTCCGGCTCAGCTCAACTTGCATTATCTGTCTGGGGGCGACATAAAATTTCCGTTACTGGCGCTAGCTAACGTTACCAGTGAACACATACGTTAGCTAGCTAGGTAACAGAGTGTGGGGCAAAGTTAGCTAGCCTTGCTAGCTTGTTAATAACTAGCTACGTTTGTTTTGTTCGTTGTTTATTTTTAAATAACTACAGTACTATATAAATGAAACTTCGATATACAGATATATATCTGATATATAGACTACTTTGAGTTATATAAAAGTTTCAATTATATAGCTAGTGTTGTCCCCATGAAAAGATATAATACAATATTTGTAAAAATGTGAGGGGTGCACTCACTTTCGTGATATAGCTAGCTAGCTAGCTAGCTACTGCTAGCAAAGTTACCTCAGCTAGCAGTCGGGACTGCAACGGCATGCAACCAGTGCCAGGTTACAACTTACGTTTTGTGGCTGAACTCGGTTCATTCACCGAAGGCTTCAAGCGTGGGTCAAACAACTTGCTTGCTAGTCAGCTGTTGAAAATGTCAGTTGAATTATTTGTCTTTGTTCTGTTCTGTCTCAAAAGTTCTCTGTCAAAACTACATTTTTGGCGGTTGAATGCCCGTCTGGGATATTTTTTTTCCACTATGGTCACGCCAAGACCCGCCCTCCAGTAGCATTCACACACTGGTGCTGTGCTGTCCCCAAACATTGACCCCGAACTTATACTTTTCACAATAAAAGCTTCCCCAAGCTTCTACTTTTCAAAGTAAAAGCTCGCGTCTGGAATAAAATACTTTAAAAAAAAAACTCTCCATAAGATAATATAAAATATATTATATAATAATAAAATATATTTGGTGTTTTTTTTAACTAAACAGTAACTGCAATCATACAAATGAATAAAATACTACAATACTACTATCATGCTGATAAATAAAATACTTTAAAAATATATGTCCATCTATAAAATAAATGCAGACTAAATTTTAAATGAGGTTTCATCAAATGTACGTTAACATCAGGGACACAACAATAACATCCAGAAATCAGCAAACTATATGTATGGATAAAATTGTTAGCTAATATTCACTAACAAATGTCAACCAATGCTAATCCAGTTTTAAATGAGGTTTCATCAAATGTACTAACATCAGGGACACAACAATAACATCCAGAAATCATGAACTTACCCGTGACTCAATCTGGAAAGTAATTCCCAATTTCGTATTTTGTTTTTGACCCTCTGAACTTACCGTTGGACACGCCTCGGCATGAGACAGGATGGCATGACATGGGAAGCACCAGGCTGCAGCCAGTCTTGTTAGTAACAGGCAAAACTTGATGATATTGAGTTGTTTGAGCTCAAACACATAATTACAATAAGATAGGCCATTAAAAAGTAAAGTTTACTCAGAATTCATAATTAATGTAAAGAAATGACACATGTTTAAGTAATACAAACTCAGTTTGTTTGAGTAGAAACTACTGATTGGACTTAAAAACAAAATTACAATAAGAAAGGACATGAAAAAGTTCAACTTAATCAGAATTAACAAGTAATGTCAATAAATTAGACACATTTAAGTAATATGAACTCAATCTTTTTAGTTGAATCTAAATCTGGGTTTACAGTGTAACGTTACAGACACTGATAGGCTTTAATGTAAGCAACAGTCGTTTTCTCTTATTTATCCCATGTCAATAAATTAAAAATTCGTGGGAGTTCATGTTTGTAGTTGTCATAACACTTAACTGGCAAAGGAGAATTGCAATAATTAATCTTAATTACATTAAGCTTACAGTAGTTGTTTACAATAGCTTGTAGTTTACTGCATGTATGTAACATTTGCTCATTGTCCAGTAGCTTCTAGCTTTCAAACAAATACGGTGCAAAATATGATCAGCAACTACAATGTAAACGCTACCAGCTAATGAGCTACCACAGGCGGTATGATATGCAGTAAACTGCAAGTGAGAAAGGTTAAATAGTACTAAACACACAAGCTACAAGGCTACAACCAACATATGAAAAGTCATAATAACAACACCATTGACAAACACCCACTAACACAGTAAAGGTAGCTAGGTGTAAGTGTGTTAAATGGTCAACAGTTGTCAGTTAAGATTATAATGGAGACCACTACACAGTTACATGAAGTACCTTAATGTTACAGTATGCTTACATATATTTGTGATACAATTCTAATCTTACCAGGACAAGTTGGATAACTAGACTAACCTAATCTCACCAGGACAGGTTGGATAACTACTGGACTAACCTAATCTCACCAGGACAGGTTGGATAACTAGACTAACCTAATCTCACCAGGACAGGTTGGATAACTACTGGACTAACCTAATCTTACCAGGATGGGTTGGATAACTACTGGACTAACTTAATCTCACCAGGACAGGTTGGATAACTAGACTAACCTAATCTCACCAGGACAGGTTGGATAACTACTGGACTAACCTAATCTCACCAGGACGGGTTGGATAACTACTGGACTAACCTAATCTCACCAGGACGGGTTGGATAACTACTGGACTAACCTAATCTCACCAGGACAGGTTGGATAACTACTGGACTAACCTAATCTCACCAGAACAGGTTGGATAACTACTGGACTAACCTAATCTCACCAGGACAGGTTAATAACTACTGGACTAACCTAATCTTACCAGGACAGGTTGGATAACTACTGGACTAACCTAATCTCACCAGGACAGGTTGGATGACTAGACTAACCTAATCTCATCAGGACGGGTTGGATAACTACTGGACTAACCTAATCTCACCAGGACAGGTTGGATAACTACTGGACTAACCTAATCTTACCAGAACAGGTTGGATAACTACTGGACTAACCTAATCTCACCAGGACGGGTTGGATAACTACTGGACTAACCTAATCTCACCAGGACAGGTTGGATAACTACTGGACTAACCTAATCTCACCAGAACAGGTTGGATAACTACTGGACTAACCTAATCTCACCAGGACAGGTTAATAACTACTGGACTAACCTAATCTTACCAGGACAGGTTGGATAACTACTGGACTAACCTAATCTCACCAGGACAGGTTGGATAACTACTGGACTAACCTAATCTTACCAGGACAGGTTGGATAACTACTGGACTAACCTAATCTTACCAGGACAGGTTGGATAACTACTGGACTAACCTAATCTTACCAGGACAGGTTGGATAACTACTGGACTAACCTAATCTCACCAGGACAAGTTGGATAACTACTGGACTAACCTAATCTTATCAGGACGGTTTGGATAACTACTGGACTAACCTAATCTTACCAGGACAGGTTGGATAACTACTGGACTAACCTAATCTTACCAGGACAGGTTGGATAACTACTGGACTAACCTAATCTTACCAGGACCGGTTGGATAACTACTGGACTAACCTAATCTCACCAGGACAGGTTGGATAACTACTGGACTAACCTAATCTTATCAGGACGGGTTGGATAACTACTGGACTAACCTAATCTTACCAGGACAGGTTAATAACTACTGGACTAACCTAATCTTATCAGGACGGGTTGGATAACTACTGGACTAACCTAATCTTACCAGGACAGGTTGGATAACTACTGGACTAACCTAATCTTACCAGGACAGGTTGGATAACTACTGGACTAACCTAATCTTATCAGGACGGGTTGGATAACTACTGGACTAACCTAATCTTACCAGGACAGGTTGGATAACTACTGGACTAACCTAATCTCACCAGGACAGGTTGGATAACTACTGGACTAACCTAATCTTACCAGGACAGGTTGGATAACTACTGGACTAACCTAATCTTACCAGGACAGGTTGGATAACTACTGGACTAACCTAATCTTACCAGGACAGGTTGGATAACTACTGGACTAACCTAATCTCACCAGGACAAGTTGGATAACTACTGGACTAACCTAATCTTATCAGGACGGTTTGGATAACTACTGGACTAACCTAATCTTACCAGGACAGGTTGGATAACTACTGGACTAACCTAATCTTACCAGGACAGGTTGGATAACTACTGGACTAACCTAATCTTACCAGGACAGGTTGGATAACTACTGGACTAACCTAATCTTACCAGGACCGGTTGGATAACTACTGGACTAACCTAATCTTACCAGGACGGGTTGGATAACTACTGGACTAATCTAATCTTACCAGGACGGGTTGGATAACTACTGGACTAACCTAATCTTACCAGGACAGGTTGGATAACTACTGGACTAACCTAATCTTACCAGGACAGGTTGGATAACTACTGGACTAACCTAATCTTACCAGGACAGGTTGGTTAACTACTGGACTAACCTAATCTTACCAGGACAGGTTGGATAACTACTGGACTAACCTAATCTTACCAGGACAGGTTGGATAACTACTGGACTAACCTAATCTCACCAGGACAGGTTGGATAACTACTGGACTAACCTAATCTTACCAGGATGGGTTGGATAACTACTGGACTAACCTAATCTTACCAGAACAGGTTGGATAACTACTGGACTAACCTAATCTTACCAGGATGGGTTGGATAACTACTGGACTAACCTAATCTTACCAGGATGGGTTGGATAACTACTGGACTAACCTAATCTCACCAGGACAGGTTGGATAACTACTGGACTAACCTAATCTTACCAGGACAGGTTGGATAACTACTGGACTAACCTAATCTTATCAGGACAGGTTGGATAACTACTGGACTAACCTAATCTTATCAGGACAGGTTGGATAACTACTGGACTAACCTAATCTCTCTTTGGCCTCTGTCCCCCTGCTTGTCTTTTGCTTTCCCATCCTCAGTGACCGCCTCCGTTTGTCTCTGTTAAAAGACAGCAAAACACAAGAAAAATAAGTTTACCATTATGAATGCTATAACGTAACGTTATATGAAACGTTATACTTTTTACATGGGAAGCTACTCATACATTTTAGCCTTCATGTAACGTTGATAGTGAAGTAAATTCAATTCAATTCAATTTTATTTATAGTATCAAAACATAACAAGAGTTATCTCGAGACACTTTACAGATAGAGTAGGTCTAGACCACACTCTATAATTTACAAAGCCCCAACAATTCCAACAATTACAGTAATTCCCTCAACAGCAAGCAGTGCGACAGTGGCGAGGAAAAACTCCCTCTTGGGAAGAAACCTCAGACAGACCCAGACTCTTGGTAGGCGGTGTCTGACGGGCCGGTTGGGGGTGTGATGAACAGTGGTGATAATAGTCACATTAATAATGGAACAGTGACTGGATGTAGCAGGAAGCTGCAGGGTTCAGCAGGAAGCGGCAGGGTTCAGCAGGAAGCGGCAGGGTTCAGCAGGAAGCTGCAGGGTTCAGCAGGAAGCAGCAGGGTTCAGCAGGAAGCAGCAGGGTTCAGCAGGAAGCTGCAGGGTTCAGCAGGAAGCAGCAGGAAGCAGCAGGGTTCAGCAGGAAGCAGCAGGGTTCAGCAGGAAGCAGCAGGAAGCTGCAGGGTTCAGCAGGAAGCAGCAGGAAGCTGCAGGGTTCAGCAGGAAGCAGCAGGGTTCAGCAGGAAGCAGCAGGGTTCAGCAGGAAGCAGCAGGGTTCAGCAGGAAGCTGCAGGGTTCAGCAGGAAGCAGCATGACATTGCAGGGCACCGCTGAGCTCGGCAGGGAGTGCAGCAGGACCACGGCGACAGCTGGAACCAGGATCTTGGTGCCAACGTTCTCCAAGGAAATACGCTGGGGGAAAAAACATAAGGACTCCGGGGAGTAAACTCCCCAGAAGCTAGGATTAGTAACAAGCATTTCTGGGACGGGATACACACAAATAGTAATAGTAAAAGTAATAGAAAGGGAGAGGAGAGAGCAGCTCAGTGTGTCAGAGGAAGGAAGGAAGTCCCCCGGCAGTCTAGAACTATAACAGCGTAACTATAACAGCGTAACTAAGAGAGACAGGTCATAAGGAGAGGTAGCTTTTTCGGGCTAAGAACTCTCCCCCTGCCGGATCGGGCTTGGCTGGCCTGCCTCCCTCTACTTTGTTATGTATTATTAATCTAACAATTATGAAGAGAAGCAGGTGGGCCAGTTAGGTGAACACTGCAACTCCTCACTCCCTAACTATAAGCTTTATCAAATAGAAGAGTTTTAAGTTCCTTCTTGAAAGCGATTACAGTTTCTGCCCCCCGAACCCAGATCGGGAGCTGGTTCCATAAGAGAGGAGCCTGATAGCTGAAGGCTCTGGCTCCCATTCTACTTTTAGAGACTCTAGGTACCACCAGTAACTCTGCATTCTGGGAGCGCAGTGCTCTAGTGGGACAATAAGGTATTAGGAGCTCTTCTAGATATGATGGTGCTAGACCATTTAGAGCTTTGTAGGTCAAGAGAAGGATTTTAAACTCAATCCTGGATTCAACAGGAAGCCAGTGCAGAGAAGCTAATCCAGGAGAAATATGATCTCTTTTCTTAGTTCTTGTGAGAACACGCGCTGCAGCATTCTGGATCAGCTGGAGAGTCTTAAGCGACTTATTTGAGCAACCTGACAGTAGGGAGTTACAATAGTCCAGCCTGGAAGTAACAAATGCATGGACTAGTTTTTCAGCGTCGTTTTGAGACAGGATATTCCTAATTTTGGCAATGTTACGAAGATGAAAAAAGGCTGTTCTTGAGGTTTGTTGTAGATTGGCATTAAAGGATATATCCTGATCAAAAATAACTCCTAAATTTCTGACAGTAGTGCTGGAGGCCAGGACAATACCATCCAGAGTAGCTATGTCTTTAGATAATGAAGTTCGGAGGTGTTTAGGTCCCAGTACAATAACTTCAGTTTTGTTACAGTTTAACATCAAGTAAATAAGGTGCAGCGTTACCTACCACCCTGCAGCTACAACTGATAAACACACACATTTATAAATCTCGGCTAATGTTACGCATATAGAGTAACAACATATAAAAGAGATGAAAATGCCACCGGACATTAAACTTTAAAAACACAAATGGCACAAAAAGACCGCTAGCTAGCTAGCTAGCTAACAGTCTAATGTTAATGATAGGTTCAGTTAGCTTAATGTTAGCTCGGGTGTATCTACCTAATTACCAGAGGTGTGGACTCAAGTCATGTGACTTGGACTCGAGTCATGTGACTTGGACTCGAGTCAGACTCGAGTCATGAATTTGATGACTTCAGACTCGACTCGACAAAATGTGCAAAGACTTGCAACTCGACTTGGACTTTAACATCAATGACTCGTGACTTCACTTGGACTTGCGCCTTTTGACTCGAGAAGACTTGCTACTTCCCATGAAAACTGGGGAAACAAATGTTCACACGGCCGCGCCGCTCTCAGTTTATCTGCATCTGTGAAGAAAATGTGCCCCACCTGTATGCATGCAGAGAGCACGCGCTGCCTGCACGACATCCAATCACGGTATTCCCACGTTGTTTTGATTCGACAGCATCTAATCAGGCACGTTGTAAGACAACCAATGAAGCAACAACACGCCAGTTGGCAAAATGATACCGAAGATAGTTTCGTTTGGCTATAAAAATTACGAGGTAGTCGACAAAAAACGAGTTGCAATTTGCAAAACATGCGGGTCGAAGATTACAGGCCAGACTGCCACAACGTCCAACTTTGTTCGACACCTGAAGTTGCACAAAGAAAGGTAAGTTTTGAGCAATTAATAAGGTAGTGACTTCACACAACTACTTGGGCTTCAGGGCCAAACAACACATTCAGTCCCACAGGACTTCATGTTCTCTATTTATCCTGATAGGGATGCATATTTAGATTTTTTGTCCTGACCGATAGCCCGCCCGTGTTAACCGCTTATTAACCGTTAACAATCAGCCGACTAAGTCCAAGTCCACCCTTCTGGGAGAGTTAGCAACCACATCAATTAGTTTAGCTGCGTGGTTGTCAGCTGTGGGTTTGCCGGACATACACTGTGTTAGTAGGAAGTAGGGCTGGGCGATATGCCCTCAAAAAAATGATTCATGATTTAAATCGATTCTTCCCCCCTACTTAAAATCAATCTGCAGATGACAAATAAATGACAAATAAATGACAAATAAATGACAAGATCACACACACACACACACACACACACACACACACACACACACACACACACACACACACACACACGGGACATGTATACCATCATGATTATTCATGCCAATTTTATGCAAATTCATTTGAGTGTTTTCCCTACCATTGTATTGGGGGTTCGCCCTCCGTAAAAGAATGACAAAATTATATGCTATG